>NC_092798.1:31159740-31459740 GCF_918797505.1 Bemisia tabaci | reverse complement strand
GTCAATGTTTTTAAGAGTCTGAACTCTAGATCCAATGTGTTTTTTTTCCAGTGATCAAGCATCAAAACACGATTCTAATACCAGCGCAACTGGCCCATTTCGTTCGTATTTTCATCAGAAACACTGCTTTGAAGAGAAAATGTATGTAACTTTCTTCAAAATTAAAAAATAAATATTTTCTGAGAGGAAATTTGGCAAAATTCGAAAGCTCTTACGGCGTTTTTCCGCAACACGGCGGAGTACTCCTCGCTCGGTGCAGTTATAATCCAGCAAGAAAAATATGCAGCCGGAGTCCCCGGCCCGCACCCCGTCTTGGGGTTTAACTTAATGGAGTTTTAATGACTCCCAACGCCGTGGGGTGCACCGTTTACTCCTTACACTTGCACCGACGACGATCCCATACTTTCGCCGTTACTTTGAATCACAATCGCGCTCCTTTATCTATTCATAGGGTGCTCGAGAAGCCACCGCCGATCCGATCCCTCCGCCCAACTTCCCAGTGGCGTGGCGTGAATTGCGATATATCGATTGATATGCCATTTAAACCTATGAAAAAAGATCGATTATCAGGGTGTTCGCAGCGAACACCTTAGTAATCGATTCTTTACCATAGCTTCAAATGGCGAGATATCGATAATCGATTATTCACGCCACGCCACTGCAACTTCCCCGCAAATTCTCCCAGCTTTACCCAACTCCTGCGAGACCCAACAATAACCCCAACTTTGAGTCATCTCGGGGGGAGAGATTAAAGTTTCCCGCAAAGTTAAGTGCTCGCAACGGAACGGAAATTCTTGTCAAAGTTTCGGGAACGTTTTTCACCGCTCACCGAGACACCGAGTTGCTCTGTTTGAATTTTGTCACCGGCTTCAGCAACGTCATTCAAGCGTAATTATTTAACATTTTTTTATGAGATTCCTACCAGCTAATGAGTTTCAATTGGTCCGCGTTAAGCAGAATGGAACCAAGCCACATCGGCTGTCACCAAATTCAATTGGGCAATTTTATTTTTCCAAGAGAATGTACGTGCGGATTCCTTTGAAAATTTTCAGGAATTTGCCTCTCGCTAAACAAAGCATTCGCTAAAATTTGCAAAAAAATGTGTACAGCTGTTTTTTCGTAAAAAAATCGAATTGCCCTTGGCAATAGCTGATGTGGCTTTGGTTCATTTCTGCTGAACGCGGTCCAATTATGAATCGGATCTCAAACAGAAGTTTACCTTTCCTCGAATTAAAATCACCAATTTTCCCAGGAAGGTAGAAATCCATTGAGAACTTTCTTTTTTGACATCTACTTCGCGGACGTGAGGAGCAGGTATCGTACGCAACGCTATTGAGAGAGGGTTGCAGGTATCAGAAAGGGGAAAGATTTTAATTCGAGCTCTATGGAATGGTTAAACTTTAAAAGTTTGAGTTTAGTAATAAGAGAAATTAAATTTTAGTGGCCTTTATCAGGCAAAAAACAATGAAAATGTAAGGAAGAATAGGCTTAGCTTTGTGTACTGGACAGATTTGCTACCGAAGAAGAAGTTTAATCAATAATAGAGGAAATGCATAATACTTCCGTGCTTTTTCAGCCTTCCGAAAAATTTTGAATTAAACTGCAAGCCTTAGAAAACTTTCTGTAAGTCGTTGACTTTTTTAAGTCAATAGACCCATCTTCCATCTCAGATGAAATCAGAATCTATAAGTAACACAACTTAATACCAATGAAAACCAAAAACATACAATGAGAAATATTTGCCTAAGGACGGTTCCATCATGGTATCGCTTGGCACTGGATCAGGCTCTCTTGTGATGCAAAAAGCGGTGTTGCGGTTTAATGTGAACTTGATAATGTAATTAGATGGAATAAAAGAGAAAAACAATTAGTCTAATTAAATATACCTTTCATATTTTGTTTTATAAATTAGGTTCTTTGAGGGATCAAAGCGTTAAATCCCTCAATATTTCTTTTTTAATATAAGGTTATCTATTAATCATGACCTTTTCACCTAATTGGCATCGAGTGGCCAATAGGAGGTCCCAGTGGCGTTTATGGCCCTCATTCCAGATACGTCGTAGAACTCAATTCTTCTTTCAGTGGCACCCTATGTCGAGGTGGTTAAGATCGAACGTGAGGCGGATCCTTCGTCGCGTGCAGAATCGCGACGCAATATTTTCTCTCCCGCTGACGGTGGCTGTCATATTTTGGTGCAGTAGTGTCGGTGTCTCTAATCTATGCTCTCTGCGTTTTATCTCATCTTTGATAAACAGGTAAACTGCATTAAGGGAGTGTCATTAATGCGCAGAGATGGGATAAAAAATCGACGCGACGTCAACTTCTCTCGTCAGCTTCGTACGTCGACGTCGAACACTCGACGCCGCGCCGAGCTCCGCTGGCTCCTGCTGCTGGGCATCAGCTTTTACTTATCTCGGAGCTACTCCGCGGACTGGAGCATCGCGATATTAACTTGTTTGTTTTTCTTCGACGTGGAAAAAGGGCCAATAACTTATGCTCGTCAAAACCCAATATTAAGTGTTTGGAGTGTTTATCTTGGTTAAATAGGACAGTGAGTTCGCGCGCCCTAGAATTGAAGGAACTTAATTAATCATCACATTTAAATCGATGACATTACGGAAACTGATTTTACCTAATCCCCCCCCCCCCCCGGCCGAAAAACCTATCTGTCCCGTGGATGAATTTAGGTTCAATTTTGTCGCATAAATGTTGAGTTTTTAGCAGTGGCGTGGCGTGCTTTGCGATATATCGATTGGTTTGCCGTTTAAACCTATGGGAAAGGATCGATAGACAGGGTGTTCGCAGCGACCTCCTTAATAATCGATTCTTTACCATAGCTTCAAATGAGGAAATATCGATAATCGATTATGCAGCCACGCCACTGGTTTTTAGTAATTATACTAGAGACCTTGTACAGTAGAAGAAGCACAAACAAATAATGGCCCCAAGATGTTTCCTTTTACATGTTTCTTAGATGTAATTGTTTCACTGAAAAGCAAATGGGTCGTATCTACGACAGGAATAAAAACATTTAAGTTGCCATGAAATTTAATGGAGCCCCGAGTGGTTTTTGCGAATGTTTCCCATACGATACGGTGCTCTCTCCCAAGTTTGCATGCATACGTATTACTTAACGATTGTTACCAATCCATCTTTACTGGACTTAAGTTTTTTCTCAAATAGTCACTCTGTAGATATGACCAGTTTTTTCGACGTTACCCAAATGTATATAACATAAAAAAATGTAAATGTACATCTCTTGCCATTAAATCTCAATCTTTTTACTAGCCTCTCAGAAAAGGTCAAGAGATTTTTCTCGTTGTGACATTTACCCGTTTTACCTCCATAAAACCAAGGAACTCGTGTTTCGTAACTATATCGCTCCGCGTCCACAACTACTTCGTATCGAAATGACGAAGCATATTATCTTGCATTTTTTCGCTTCCAGTTCTCGCACTTAAAACGGCGAGTTTATTTCCTTTCCCCGAGTCTAAATTTTCACAATACACTTGGCTTAATAGGAATGTCGACTTCACTTGCGAATACCCCGGAAGAAAGCGCGAGAATTTGCAAAAAATGAACTTTCTTAAAAGCTCGGCGAATGAAATGTCAGAATGTTAACGTCACGCTCGTGAAATTTACTCATCACGTTCAGCGTTTTCGCCGAGGGTTTTACGACGATCTCACGGCGGGCGAGGAAGCTAATGAAATTTTCAAAAGCAAGGGACGTAAAAAATTTCAAAAGGAATCGGTTTTTACATTTTATGGATCTGGCGGATGTACTTTTCGCCCGGCGAAAGCCCGGAGCAGGTCTTAAGTATTGCAGTCACGTTTTTCGCAGCTTTTATGTATTTTATCACTCTTACGCTTACAACGTTTCCCTGTGCTTCACGGTCTTTGCTTTGGATCCGCATCTCTCAGCCGTTTCCTTCCGTCTCGAAACATTTGTCAAGATTGTCAAAACTCGGGAAAATCTTGCGCGCGGAGGCAAGTTGTCGAGTCTATGAATAGACGGATTTAGAGACCGCGTCATTTGATGTATCGATTTTATAGCTTATGTAACGTCTTAAAAATTCTGGACAGCTGCAAAGTGTTTAATCATCCGTTTCTACCTCCGGAACATCATTCGCTTCAGGAAAAATAAAAACTTAAATCGACTTGTTTCATCGTTCTCGTCGCCTCCCGTGTAATACTAAGTTTTAATACCGTTGAAACATTTCAAAGAGCTTATCTAAAATATTCACGTTTGAATTATCGTTACGATTTCACGAAATTGTATACCAGAGAACTGCTGGAGTGCTAACAGAGATGTTCCGTTTTCCAACCAGCGCGCCTTCAAAACTGGGATAGGCAATGTGAGCGGCTCGGGAGCAGTAATAGTTGCTTGCTGAAGTTTAGCCACGTTCAAAACGTTCTCTCCGTTTCTTTATCATTTTCGCATCAATGAAGTTTCTGCATATGTCATGGTTTTTCGCTTTAAGTCAACTTAATGTCTATCCCCCCCCCCCCAATTTTTCCCCTCTGGGAGTAGCCTACGTTTGTGAATGAATTCTGCCCCAACGTTTACCCGTGCGCTCTCATGCACTGTTTGACCACAAGTCCATAAATAAACCGAGGCCCCTCTCAGTGGCGTGGCGTGCTTTGCGATGTGTCGATTGATCTGTCATTTAAACCTATGGAAAAGGATCGATTAACAGGGTGTTCGTAGGGAACACCTTAATAATCGATTCTTTACCACGGATTCAAATGGAGAAATATCGATAATCGACCACTCACGCCACGCCACTGACCCCTCTTAACCTCAAATGCGTAATGTAGACCACATTTTCACTGGTTTTGAATAATCTATTAATACCCAATTTTTTTATTGTTAATTCATCCTCCTTATTTTATAATGATCAAATTCCAATAAAACAAACTTTGCGTCGTACGCGGTGTATGAAATTCTGGATTCCATCTCATTCAAGGGATGTATTTGTACCTAAGGTTTTGTTTTGTTGAATCTGCGTCAACATACACAGCTATCTATTTTCCTGTGTAAAATAATGATTCGCTCAAACTAACATTTTTTTCTCTTTTTGTATTTCAGGTAGGTCTCATGTGGCAAGATACCTGCCTTTCTGTCCATCCCTGGGAAGAGGTACGATTTCCTTTATCATCTCAATATTTTCTTACACTGTGAATATGCACTACATGTTTATTTTAAAATATCCAATGAGGATCAATTTTTGTTTCTTTTTTTCGTTTTTTCTGTGACCATAAAATATAAGGAAAATTGCTGAGAAACATAAGCGTGGTATTATGTCTATGACTACAACTGTCAGTCCTAATTTACCGTATGTTTTTCCACTGTATTCGGTTTTTTTTTCCTACTCAAAACGTGTCAACAGATAATATTAGTCACCCTCCGTAATTCAATTATGCATTTACTACTGTAGAAACAAAATCCACCGAATTGACTTTAATAAGCTTATGTCATTCGGTGAATTATAGTGCAGGAAGAGTGCGATAATCCTAGGCAATAAATTTCAAACTCACTCAGCTTATCAAATTGTTAGAGTATTTCTACGAACGCAGGTGAGAAGGAGGAAAGACTCCTACTCATCTGACAAATTAAGCAGACTTGTTGAGCAAATCTATTTACCAAACATGGTTGATTAAGACAAAATCTGACCAAATTTCCTTGTAAAGTGTGTATTTCAGGCCCACCACCGTCATTAGATGGCGACTTTACACCGTTAGGTTACAATGAATGCTGCAACGCATGAGATATATTAATGCCGCAAAAGTATCTTGCCTATCTCTCTCGAAGAAGTTTTCCGGTTGCATTCGATAGTCTTACTTAAAGCCTCAATGTTTGAAAGTCTCGCGAAATCGCGACGACACGCGGAATTTAACAGCACTGAAGATGAGGCCCTTAGCAACCTCGAAATCCATCAGCGTCTGGAGTAACTTGGAAGTAGGTAGGCTAGGCGCTCCGAGGGCGAAAAGAAATAATAGCAATCATCAATCAGCAATCGAATAAATAAGTCAAAATTCTTGCCGGAACTTTTAGCTTTATATAAACCAGCCAACAAGATTTGGACCCATGATGAGGTCTCCGTGAGTCAGTGCGAGGCCATACTCTCCCGCTATACAGGGTGTCCCAGGATTAATTACGAATATTGAAGGAGTCGATTCTTTGAGTCAAAGCAATAGACAAAGAAGACATAGATAGAATGGAGCTATCCTATTGGTTGAAATGGTTGGTTCTTATAGACTAAGGGAGAAAATGATGGACTAACTATCGGGTCCCTCGTGGGTTGCCGTTACCTAGTCTATTACCTGCCTCCTTTGACCATTGTAACCACTCACTTCCACCAATAGGATCCCTCCAAATCCCTTTTGTCTTCTTTGTCTATAGCTTTGTCTATCAATTTCAATAAGTGGCCCGCAGAGGCCTTAAGAGGAGCATGTTATCGAACAAAAACCACGATCGAAAATCCCTCTTTTAGCGATATTAATTATCGATCAAGGTAGATCGATAAAAACTCAGCAATCGACTTACAGTAGCAGTCGACAGTGGCGTGGCGTGCTTTGCGATGTATCGATTGTTATGCCATTTAAACCTGTGGAAGAGGATCGATGAACAGGGTGTTCGCAGCGAACGCCTTAATAATCGATTTTTTACCATAGGTTCAAATGGCGTAACAATCGATACATCGCAATTCACGCCACGCTACTGGCAGTCGAGGGGCTAATTAATGCAAACGGCGTCGGAACGCAGGGCTTACACAGAGGGACGGGCGGCGGGGGTGTTATTTTGACTGAGTTTTTGCTTCCCGGCGGGGGGCGGGGCGGGGCGCGAAAACAAACGACAGGACGGGGATGGTGGATCGGACATTCCGCTCGGATGGGTGATGGCCGGGGCGAAAAATTGAAACGGAAAGCGGGGGCTCCCACGGTGCTCCGTTTCCGAAAACAAACGCACCGACGAGTTCGGCGGGGTTGCCGCCGCCAGGTACTCGAGCCCCCCTCGCGGCGGCTCCACCTGCGGAAACGGCAAGGGCGCCGCAACGCCCTCGATTTATCACGGACGAGGAAAAACGAGCGTCGCCTACGGCCCATTGCCCGGTCCGGCCACAACTCGACCCGAGAAAATGAAGCACTTGTTTGCTCCCCAACATGGAGCGATCGTTGGACATTTTTCGCCGCCGATCCATCCGACAGGTGTTCCGATAAAATTAGTCCCAGTCGGATCCCCGTATCTCCTCCGAGCTCCTTTCCTCTACAGGGTGTCCCAGGATTAAGTGCGAATATTGAAGAAGTCGATCCTTGGGGTCAAAAAATGCAGTATAGCTTTTTTTCCAAAAACGCTTTCCTGGGGGCCACGGCCCCCCAATGTTTGAGAGAAAAAATCGTCTTTTTAATTTTGTGACAATTTTTACCACAAACGTGAATTCAAATTGGTAAGTGGGGGGTAATTTTTAGCGTTAATTTCATTTTTGACCTACAATAAAGGGAAAACTGATTTTGAGGAGAGGTTTAACGGGGTATCGAACCGTAAAGTGGCCAAAATTAATGTTTTTAGCACTAAATTCAGCGTTGAAAAATATTGAGATGATGAATCCTGCAGTTTTTTGCTAGAACTCGTCGTTTTTGAGATTATAGGACTAATAGGGGATAATAAGGGATAATAAATGAGCCCCTAGTAATTTTGAAAATCAATCAGCAGCTGGTTCCCTCGCAAATTCGCTTCCAAGTATATTCGCACAGGGGCGCATAAAGTTCTCAGCCTTCCCCAATTCGCAATATTCCCTCCGCAAAATGTGATATTTGGCTATAATTGCGCCTCCAAGGCAGCGCACGTGAATGGCATTCAACACAAAAAACGATGTGCTCCCCAGTTTTCTCCCCAAAATTGATTGAAATGTACGTTAAAAAGAAAAGAAGAAGAAGAAGAAAAAGTCTTCCCCAATTCCCCAAATTCTCACGCGAGTGGTCCTATAATCATGATCGCGTGATCGAGAAAATTTTGCAGCCCTGTAAATCTGCATCTGTGAATTTCGTGTTTCTCTGAAAAATATTATTTTTTAAAACTTGCTCGGTTACTGTGATTTTCCCGGGTTCACACTATTTTAAAAGGGCATCAAAACCAGAAACAGTTCATGGGTTCAGTCTTGTACTGCAACTCATTAGAGTTCATTTTGTTACTCCAACTCTAATTTGTTATATTTCTGGCTACGAAAGGGGACCCCCCTCCCCCACCCCCCAGTGAAAAGATGGCGATATGTAGTTTTAAATGAAATACAGGAGTGCCAACTCCCAGGAGGGGCTGTGTGAGAACCGGGCAATTTTGGTTGGAAAATTGGAAAATTCTTTCCTCGGAAAATTGTTCATCCCCATCTTTTTAATATTTCTCACAGGTGTCATATTGCTTTAAAGGTGTCTCTTGCTTTTCTCCACTGGAAAAAAAGTTACGGGCTACATATGTAGACATACCGTCCGTTCTGGGTTCAGAGGCCGAAAGTTCCGGGTGCTGGAGCCGTAACTTCGATTGCTTCGGGTGCTACGACCGGAACTTTCGGCCTCTGAGCCCGGAACGCGGACGGTAGGTCTTTATAACCCATGAGTACGGCCCCTATGGCCGGAGTTTTTTTTTCTTTGTCCTTTGCGTGTGATCCTCTGAAGGTCGTGAATCAAAAAGTCAGTGATTAGCAGCATACCGCGTAGGTTAGGCACATTATCGTGGATACACCGTAGTACGGGTCTACGCCCAGCCAGGATACTTATTTCGGCGGTAAGGTGTTTACCCATTCATTTCGACGAGAGCACACTCTTGCATTCATACATTCATTCACCTCTCCCGGAGCTTCGACAGAATTGGGGCCCGCGAAATCCGGTTCGGGTTCCACGGTGACCGCCCGGTGTGGCCCGGCGCACAGTGGAACGAACCATCAGAATCGTCGGACAAGGAATGTTCGACCAAAATTGTAAATTCCATTAAGGAAACCGAGCCTTTCCACGTCTGTACAAACATTTTGACAATATCTCCTTTAATAATTGTTTATTTTAGAAATGAAGGATGTCTTAATGCTCAGTTCACTCATTAGTTCCTTCTGAAACGTGAAAGTCACAAACTTTCAGACACCTGCTTTTGATGTGGTCCACGGTGATAGTGTTGAATGACGGATAATATTAGCTACTGCATATATCTTAGAACTATAAGAGCTCACTGGAAAAAAAAAACACATTGGATCTAGAGTCCAGACTCTTAAAAATATCGACAAGAAAAAATACTCTTGATTCTATCGGATTTTTGCTTAAATCAAGAACTAAGCCTCTTAATTTGAGCGGATTTCCTTTTGATTTAAGCAAACATCTGATTGAATCAAGAGTATTTTTTCTTGTCAATGTTTTCAAGATTCTGGACTCTAGATTCAATGTGTTTTTTTTCCAGTGCTCATGTTATATATGTAAAAATTTTGCTTTTAAATGGATCCCTCTATTTTTTCCCTACGCATTATATTCAACAATTAAAACACGAGTCACGTAATACCACATAATTGGCCCATTTTGCACAGTGATATGACAAAAATGTCCACTTTTTCTTCCCGGCAAAACGCCCCAACGAACCGTTTCATTTATTTATTTTTTTTTTTTCTTAATAGAGGTAGATGTTTGTTACGTATAGCAATAGTCTTATTTAGGTGTTAAAAATTTAGTATGTCGAATTTCTGTTGCAGTCAAAGATCCGCAAGCTAACCACTGGTTAGTAACCAGGTCGAGCTCCGATACTTTGTAGCCGCAAATTATTCGCGATTTTACCGCTGTGTGGAGAGCAGGGCTCATGCTGAGTTCGCAAGAATAATTTTTCTCCGACCGACGATTTCAAATTCTAAGAATCAGATCTTACTCCTTTAAACAAGCTTGAACACTCAACTCGTCAAGTGTGTTTGACGTCATCGCGCTCCCAAGTGAATCAGAGGGAAAGAGAGAGAAAAGGAGAAAGAGGAAGGAGAAAGGTTTAAAATCCATTCATAATGAGTCTCCTGAAAGTCTCAGCGGAGCAAATGCTTGCTTTTGGATTGTGCATTAGGTAACACACTTATTTTTCCTGTGCTGTCACCATTAAACAGTCTGCGTTTTGTCAGCCTTGGTTTGACCGCAGAATACCGCTCTTGCAAGTGTTCATTCGTCCTCATAAAATCGAGTTTTGATGAAGTCTTGATCGTCGTGTGCAATTTTTTACACTTTAATTGTCACAGCAAAACACGCAACGAACACCGTCAGGTGAAACTTGGAAAAGTCAGGAAATTTTTCTTATCTTGGATAGTCAGAGAAGGGTCACGAAATTTTGCCATGGAAAGTTTATCTCTTGCTCATTAGCAAATTTTACATAGGTCCACTCGTTTTCACGCTCTACCACAGCACAAAGCACAACTCAAGTTCTGAACTTTTTTCTTTTTAGGCGCATTCTCTTGGTCAAAATATTTCAAAAAGGACTCTAACAATAAGTAAGAAATGTATCATGCAGCACTGTAAAAAGTGAGAATATTTTCAATTTCAAGCGAACTTGTCATCTTAATATCGGAATATCGGACGCACACTGTTAAAATCTCAGAATTCATGGAATCCAGAGAGCGTTTCACCCTCGGAGCATATTTTGCCCCTAAAAAACTCCCTAAAACCCCCTAAACCACCCGATATGAATGAAGAGTGAGTTCAACTCTGTTTGAAGCTATCTTTGCATCTATGGAGCAGATTTTGTTCCCTGATGATAATACTCAGGGGTTTTTTTTTGGAGGGGGGGGGGGGGGTTCTGAAGTGATATGGCCTCCGGATTTCACGCCGAGATTTCTAAGTGTCTTTAAACTTGGCGTTTCATTATCTCTTCCTACTTTGAGATTCAACCACGGTCCACGAACATATAGCGTCGCATGTTTCTGTAATAATTACATTCTACAAAGCTAGCAAAGTAGAAAATTACCCGTTAGGTTCAACAACCTTAACCCGTTTGAAAAACGCCGTATGAGCATTCAAATGTTGCCAAATTTCCTCTCACAAAATATCAATTCTGAAAGAAAGTTATGAATATTTTTTCTTGAAATTCTCTGACTTGTTGAATCAAATGACGAACGAAATCCTCCGGAGAATCAGTTGAGATATATGCTCAAATTCCCCTGTAGAAACTTATTTTGGAAGGAAATTTGGCAACGCCTGACGGCTCATATGGCGTTCTTTCTTAACAGGGCAGTTTGGGAGACGAGGATTTGCGCTTCCATTCTGTCGCCGGAGCGTGTGAGGAGGGACACCACACCGACACATTGTCTTTTCAGAACGACGCTATGGCGTGGCGTGCTTTGCGATGAATCGAATGATTTTCCGTTTACGTCTATGGAAAAGTATCGATCTTCGGAGTGCCCGCAATAATCGATTCTTAAGCATAGCTTCAAATGGAAAATTTCGAGCTTGGCCGCTGGGACGGCGACGATGAGACGTAGTCGGAGGGCCACGGATGGAAGTCAATGGTTCGTCGATCACTCATTCATCCATTCATCGGGGCGTCAGTGAGTGAGTAACCTGGACAGACGCCCGCGTACGCTGGCGTCTCTGGCGCCGCGACGCACAGTGGATCGAGTCAATGGAGATGTTGCTTGTGTGAGGAATTTGCAATTTGACTGCTGATACTTATGTAAAGGTTCGCGAGAAACACGATGGTGCCACTGGTTTTCTCTGAAATCATCTCCCAAGCTCAAAAAAAGCTCTCAAGTGAGGCCAAAATGGAGGAGATATCCCACCTACCCTGCGAGTCACTCTACATCAAAACAAACTCTCCATGCAAAGATAGGGAGCAAATACATTAGCAGGTTGCCACTTTATTCGGGACTCCAAAACTGAAAACACGGCAACCCTGCTAATGTATTTGCTCCTATCTGTGCATGGAGAGTTTGTCTTGATGTGGAGGTGGACTCTCAGGGTAGGGTAGGATATCCCCTCCATTTTGGTCTCAACTTGAGAGCTTTTTTTGAGCTTGGGAGTTGATTTCAGAGAAAACCAGTGGCCTCATCGTGTTTCTCACGAACTTTTACATAAAAATCAACGTCAAATCGCAAATTCCTCACACATGCAACATCTCCATTTTGATGTGTATTTCGTTACCTTTCTAATTTCATGGGGTGCCTTAAGAAGAAAATTTCACGAGAAAACCAATGGAACCACTTTTAGAACCTCAAATTTTTATATAAACGGAGTTATGAGCGTGTAAAGTTTCCAAATTTTGTTCCACCTCTTCCATCGGCTCGTTCCAATGTACGACGCTTCAACTCCTCGCTCGTCACTCGACGCGAAGATGCCTCGCCACTCGTGCTCGTGTTAACACACTTCGAACAAGGAAAAGAGTACCATCGTCTCGCTCTGTATACCGCCTTGCCTAGGAAAAACGCTCTATAAACATTCGATCGTTGCCATATTTCCTCGAATAAAATACTTATTTTTGTAGGAAAATTACAAAGGTTTTTATTGAAATTTACAGGCATGGCAAGAAAAATTGCGATTGAAATTCTCTGAAAAATTCAACTTAAAAAGTTGACGAATTTGCCTAAAAATGTGTGTTCTATCGAGTGAACTTTTGCAATCTTGGAATGTTTGCACGGCGTTTTTTCTAAGACAACGATGTACAACTGTTCTAGACATGTAGATCATAGCATTTGGCGTTCGACCAGGCCTGACCAAGGGCCGCGCGGCACAGATTTCCTCCGTTTTTAAAGATTAAAATGGAGCAGTGCTTTTTTATTGCATAGGAGCTCTTTCCTGTCGGTGTATCTGTCTGTGGCGCGCAAGATTAGGAGTTACTCTTGAAGTAACAGTTAAATTGTGTTTCCAAACATGCTTCTCGTTGATCGTCTCTAAAGAGGCTAATTTAAAAACAATGCCTAGATATAAATGAAAGAATAATCTAATTAAGTAAGATTGTAAATAAAAAAAAAACATCTACAGTGATTAAGTTTTTTTTAATCAACAGAAATCAACGAAAGCCTTAATTAAGAATTAAATATAAAATACTTTCTCAGTTGGAAAGCAATAAGGGCCACAGGAGCTATGGTAAACTCTGGTCAAGATAGATTACTTTGAAGTCGACCCAGTTATCCAAAAGACCTCGAAGAAAAGTAATACCACAGTCCTTATATCAGACCCCATCCCTCCGAGTATTCAACATTAAGCAAGCTTCCCTCGCCGCTGATCTGTAATCTCCTAAATCGCATCCTTCCTCATTTAACTTCTAAAGAAAGTTAATTAATTAAGTTTGATCCAAATAATGAGATTGGGTCTTTTCAGTGGGAATCTCCATCGGCCTTTCTAGCACCCAGGTTTCGTGGAAATCTGCCACGGTTAAAAATGTTTGTGTCCATGGTTAGTGGTTACTTTGGGCTACTGTGAGATTTTTTTTCGGTCAGATCGACCAAAATAACTTGGTCGATCGGCAAAAGTTTTGGTCAAATCAACCATCGCAGGACACTTAGAGACATCTGGGGATGAAGAGAGTGTCCTACTAAACTAATGTATACTCTTTTTGTTTCCATCGCTGTCACAAGGATGCAGAAAATACTTAGCCTTCCCATTTTTCAAATCGGCCCTCCGATTTTCAAAATCCCTTTTTCCCCAGAGTGTTCAACGAGATGACTGTGTTATAGCTCTGTGTGTACGCATTACATATCGCGATTTTGCGAAAAACACGTGATTCCTACTGCGGCTCTACGAGATATTCGTGATTTTTTCCGCAGCTTTGCAAAAAAAATCGCGACTTTATCGGCTTTCCCATCTGAAAATACTGCTTCGCTACGTTGGTTCGGTTATTGGTCACTGGTCGAGAAGTTTTCGCCCCCCTGCGCTGCGCGCCCCAAATTCGATCCCGCACTTTGCGCCTGATCTTCAACGAGGTTACAAATTTTCAACCCTAAGCTTTGGCACTAGAAAGTAGGAGGAAAACTCCGGCTTTAGAATCCGTGCATACGGGCAATATAGACATACCGTCCGCGTTCCGGGCTCAGAGGCTGAAAGTTCCGGGCGTACCACCCGAAGCAGTAGAAGCTACGGCTTCAGCACCTGGAACTTTCGGCCTTCGAGCCTGGAACGGACAGTATGTCTATATAACCCGTAATTTCTTTTTCTGTGCGTAAGAAAAAATACCAAAAAATATTTTCAGCGCGTCCAGGTCACCTTGTGGTCCACTTCCTGCATCAACTCCAAATGTCGGTTTCTTTTTCTAACTGTGCGCATCATCTTCCTTCTTCCCCGAGGAAAGGTCGAAAAGAGGCTGGGATTTGGCGGATTTTTATCGAGGGTTCCGACCTGCTCTCGATTAGGTTTTCTCGGAATCGGGCGAAACCAGGGCCGGGGATGGGGCAGCTGCCGTGAGGATGATTCAATCGGATCGCGCGAAATGTGCGGCGAAATTCGCTCGTCGGTGTCGGTGTCGGCGCGGCGCACGGTGGATCGAGTCAATGGGAGGGGTCGGTCATCGCGCATCACGCGTCTTATTTTCTCTGATTACGGAGATTTCCCACCCTTAGAATAGAGCAAATTACACTCATCTACTGTATTTTTCGTCGTAGATTCCATTTTTGATCATTTTTCAGCCGAATAACGAGTTTTAATACGAGTTTGACACACTTTTTCATGACTATTGAAATTGGGATCCTTGATAGCTGTTTTTTCACGTTACTTTCGGCGAATGGGACCGTAAGCATCTTACATAAAGAATAATTTTGCAGAACTTGACTCAAGAACATTACTTGAGGAGTGAGGGAGGGCGGCTTTACAGCCCCCTCACCACGAAGGTTGCCATATTTCTTTCAATTTCTGCTAACATCGTTTTTTGTTCATGTTAATTGGTTTCTCGCAATTGCATACTGACACATATACGGAACATTCTGATAATGTTCATTTTTCTTCTCTTTTCCTCCAGCCAGTCAATAGACGTTTTCATTTTTATGAACTCTCTACTCTTTCAGTTATTCAACAAATATTCATATTTCAAAAAATAGATCAATATATTAAAGAAATAAAAAAGAGATGTATATACTGTAGCTTCTTTTTATCGAGTCATCCTAGAATATTATTATAGGTACTTATCACCAAATAAAAAAAATTGAATGTGCAGGGGAAAAAAATTATATCATCTTCCATTATTTCGTTTTGTTCCTCGATGTTTGGAGTGAAGTTTGAAACATATTTATTGAATAAATATTTAAATAGGAGGAAAATTATTTTTCATGCAAGTTCTGATCCCTTGAAGAACCTCTGAGAAGGACTATTGTCTCTTGAAGAAATTTCTTGTATTTCTTCTTTTTCAACCCACAACCAATTTTTACTTTCTCGCTACCCTAGGGTAGAGAAAGTATTGTCATCCTCCAAGGGGGGGAAAAAAGTTGAAATTTTATTTGTATGGAGCTCATGAAAGAGTTCTAGGTATGTTGCAGACATTTTGCAAGAAACGGGACGTGTGAAATATACAATGCGCAAAACATACACCTTAAACTTTATCGCACAGTATAACGCTGATCGAATCAGCTTCAAAGACTAACAGAAGGTTAATGTATCGTCCAAAAATATCAACAAGTAAGCCAAAATCAGTAATCAGTAGAAAAATTATCGAGATTGAAGGATATCGTGTGATGCACGATTTTATTGATGACAATAGAGCAAGATCGGATTCCCAGCAGGCGCGACTTCCTATCATTCAAATGGACCGTTTTCGCAGATTAGCGGATATTAGCGGCTAATTATTACATAATATCATTCCTGATAGTGTACAGGAGGCAACCCAACAAAGGATTTTGCGGACACTTGTGGACATTTTTTTATCGAGCTATTTTAACATTTTTTGGGCGTTTTTTTAAAGCAAGCTTTGGAGGTGGTTTTGGTCCTCCTAAAAATATGCCAATGCACATTAATGATATACCAAAATGTTCCTTAAAGGGAGGAGAATAAGCATGTTTAATTGAAATTTTGATTTATCTGCCACAGAACTCATGCAAAAGCGAAATAAAACCTTGAGAATTAGACGGCAAATTCGATACCACCTGCAATGTCAGCTTTAGGCAACCCGCATGTCAAAGCGGAAGGGTTCAAAGATCCTAGAACCGTGGATACATTCATTTTGGAAGCTTAACTACTAGAAAACCAAGAAAAAATATTTAAAATCAGACTTTTTTTTTGTCGCCCATGTCCGACCTCTACCATTGACTCGATCCACCGTGCGGCGGTCGGATTAAATAACCCCAGAAGCTGCTACAGCGCAGCATCAGTGTGCCAGTAGCGTAGTAGCGGTGGAATCATTAACGGTTTAACGCCTCCATAATCGCGGCCTCGAAAAAAATGCCCAAGTTCGAGCTCCAATTCCGACGTTGCCACATAGACCCTCAAACTTCTCTTTGTCTATGCGAATTCAAAATCGTGTAAGCGCCATGAAGAGTTGCCGAGATCATGAAACTGGTTGTCCAATCTGATGGGAAACCAGTGGCTCCAGAATGACAATGGCGAATTCGCACACAAATTATTTATTGCTTCGTCTAAGAGTGCTCAAAGAGCTGATTTCGCAGAATTTTTCCCCAATTTTTTTCTGACATGGGAATTAATATTGAAATAGATTTAAAAGTGGAAAAATGCACCGCCTAGTGACGTCATCCGGAGGCATTTCCCAGTTAAACACATGAATTCTAGCAAATTAGATCATTTTGTCAGATTTTCTCCCATTTTTTTTTTTTTTTTTTTTTGAACCAAGGGTATTCTTGCATTCAGTGCACTCGGTTGTTTCCACTTAAACACAAAATTCATCAACTTTCAGACACCTGCAGTCTCTCCATTCTCGTCATTTTACCGAGTATCTGACGTCAATTAAAACTGGGATTATCAGGAAAATCGGTCATGGCCCAGGAAATTTCTAGCGCGTCAAGCAGTGTGCAAGAATATAGAGTTTAGCACGTGCCAAAATGGAAAAATTTGACTCAATTCATCAAATATTTTGGTTTGCAAAATCAAACTAGAAAATGTTACGAAATATCGGGGGATATCAGGAAAAGCGAAAGTGAAGTTTCAGCGGACTATTTATTAAATTAAGATCAACATTTCACAATAATAAGTCAATGAAGCCAGAGCATTTAAGTTTATTTTTTGTTTATATATTTTGTTTAAAGAGGGGAACATGATGCACATCCTTAGCAACACGTGATGGCGTTTCTTTTTTCTACATTGAGCCTCATGCAGGAATAAAACCTCAAATCTCTTTTTTTCAAATTAACGTGGGTTGGTTCCTTTCTGATGGACTCGGTCCATTTGAACCCCGTTGGTGGGTTTTATTGTTCGTGTCAATAACCTTTTATTGAATGAGGCACCAGTGGAAGTGATGTCGCCTACTCTCTACACTGTTACGTACTTTCTACTTCAGTCGGAGCATAATTCCCCATGCTCATGGTACGTGATAATGTACCTAACATAACGTGACATCAAAGAGCGTACCTCTCTAAGCTCGGAAAACCACTCTCAGATTTTAAGTTTTTTGGTTTTTCCGCGCAGTTCGGAAAAAATAGAGTGCCTGCACGCGTCAACGGGCCATCTAAAAATCGAGCAGTGACGTTATTAGGTTGCGCCGTACTTTTATTTGACCCTAACGTGAGCAGCAATTTCAGTATGAATTCTAGCTCTGAGAGTTAATGTATTTTTTTGGGAGTTAATGTACTTTTTTCTTCTGTTGTTATTTCCCGTTACCGCCCGTTTTTTACCAGTCATTATATTGAGGTAATAATGTATCTTTTTAGCGTGATAGAAATGTGGTGTTGTGATATCGAGCGTTACCTTTCAGTGATTTTTTATCTCATTGTTGCTTTTATGCGCGATTATTATGTTGCCGCGAATGACGGAACGGGGAACGGACCACTAAAACTTCCGTGATAGTAAAAAAAGGTGTCGTATCGTTTTATTTAAAAGTTTTTTTTTAAAGTTTTCGCTTAGTTTTAAAACAGCCACAGATTTCCTCCTTTCCCCGAAAATTTAGTAGTCCCACCTTCAAATATCACTAAATTTTCAAAAAGGCCTGTAAAACACCAGTTATCTCCTTACGCACTGTGTTTATTCCAATCAATGCCTCAAAAAGTTTGAAGCGACTCACTCTAGCGTGAATCATAGGCACGATGTTTCACCCAATTCTCCCATTCTCTCATTCCATGTCCGTCTAAAGTTCCGGAACTCGGAACTTTTCCAATTCTCCACAATAGAGTAGACTATTGGTCACGGAAATATTTAATTGAAACATAGAAATAAGTTAGTCCTCATAATTTTATGTAGAATGCGGAGAGAGCAAGCCAATATTTCTCCCACTCCATGACCGTCAAAAGTTCCGGAATTCTCTTTAGATTTTTCAAAATTTCCGAGAAAATTCCGGAAAATGCAAACGATCCGGAAAATTGCGGAAATTTCATCAGTTCCGGGAAAAGTTAAGGAAAATCTCAAAAGTTCCGGAATTCGGCACTAGTTCCGGGAAATGGGATTACTGGTCTCACCGTAGATCCACAGAGTTTCTCGTCGAAGTCCTCTATGCTCTCTCCGCAATCTGCGGACAATTATGAGGAATAACTTATTTTTACGTTTCAATTAAGTATTTCCGTGGCCAATAGTCTATAATGTTCAAATTTTTGATTGGCAAACGATAAATATGACAACAAATATGTGGTTTTGTTTGTGAAATTCCTCCGAATCGTTCCTCATTATTTGCATCGACTAAATCATTTTGATCCTTGACAGTGACCGCACGCGTGAAAATGTGGAGAAAGGAAATAACTCAAATATTTTATATAATCCCCTCTAACTACATTCGTGCTTCTCTCTTTTTTTGCCCCTTTTGGAAAGCGAATTCTTCCAATTGCTCACAAGTTTGACATTCAGCAAGTCTTGCAGAAAAAGTGGGCTCTGTCAGTTTGTTTTGAGATTCGTTTGTTTTTTTATATAAACCTGAGAATGCTGCGTACCTATCGTTAATTATGTGCATCTCTTTTGATGATAAAAGTAAACAAAATAGTCAATCAATATAATAACATATTTTTCAATTTAATTTAAAAGTGGCGGCGAGTTTTTTTTTTTATCGTTTTTGTTCGTTTCATTTGCCCAAATTTTTACACTGTCTGATGTTCAACCTTATCTCTGTGTTCGTCCAACTCATTTTCTTTCTTTTTTAACATTTATTCTCCTCTGCAGATTGAGAGAGAAAATAAACGAAAAGAAACAAGAATACCTGGAATTGTCAGAAAAAATTATGAAAGTGTCCGGGAAAAATTGTTAATTCAGCTCTATTTTCTTTTCAGAATGGGTTTGACGTTTGAACAACAAATTTTGCCAGAAAAATATTGCACATTATATCTTCTTAACCATCCGGCATATCTTCAATTGTCAGGGAATTTCACTAAAATTCGTCAGGGAAATCAAGGAAATGTCAGGGAATTTCATCTTTAAAATTCTGAGGCAATCGTCACTAAATCAGTCTGTAAAGGAAACCTTTTTACTGCATTAATGCGTCCAATCACTAGTACACGAAAGTTTTCAGTAAAGCTCGCACACAGCTTCAGTTATTTTATTCTTCTCTTACCCCTTGTTCATAGTTTTCGTCCATGCAACTGATTTATTGCCTGGCTATGCTATGGTATCATTATCTGTTTCCGAGCTCCAGCAGAGTTTACATACGGTAATGTCCTAATGTCGTGCTTGTCACCGCACCGGGCTGCGCTGCTTCGTTCTGCTGCATCGCCGCCTTGGCACGAGTCCCTTGTTGGGACTGGGGTACTCTTTCCATCTCCCATATCCACATGATGAAGATTTAGAGAGCAAACGCTCGGAATATAACCCTCCCGACGACTAAGACATCGCGGAATGATAGCATGGGAATCATGGATCGAACCGCTCTCGGAGAGTACCCGCAGATGAAATGAAGAAAAACCGAGAGAAAAGTCATGGTATTAGGGGAATACCGGGAAAACTGGGAAATGTCAGGGAATTTTAAATGGTCAGGGAGAATCTGGGAATGTCAGGGAAAAACGGGAAAATTGTTAAGCACCTTTATTTGCCGTCTAGAACGGGTTTGACGTTTTGAACAACACATTTCGTCTGAAAACTATTCTTAATAATGTCTTAGTAACCATCCGTCATAATATCTTCAATCGTCAGGGAATTTCACCAAAATGTATCAGGGAAATAAGGGAGATGTCAGGGGATTTCATTTTCTGAATTCTGTGGCAGCCCTGGGTCCGAATGCGAGCGTCTTCAGCTAAGGGTGGCGATAGCTGTGTGTAATACTTTTGAGTCATTTTACTGTGGTAAAAACACGGTGTTCAGCAACTTTGAAAACCGGGAGAACGAATGGTATTATTATTACGGGACTTTTTGGCATTAGGGTAAATCTGAAAAACGGCATGTAATCAGCGGAACTTTGTTGATTATAGATTTTTTACAGAATCATCAAGATTCCAGTTTCGTGATTGAAATTTTGTCCTTTGAAAAATCTCGGAAGTATCCCAACAAATTTTTCTCCAAATCGAGTAAAGAAAATTCTTGCTCACGATTTCTCATTAAAACAAGAAATTTATCGGGATCGTTTATTTAAAGAGTAATCAGGATTTTTCAAAATTGAATAATGCTCACCCCTCATTTGACCAAACACGATCAACCAGAGTGCAACCAGTCAAAAATTATATAAAGAGAGAAACAAAAACCGTAAATGTTTTAGGCTCCATAATTTGTCCGTTTTTAAGTTCGTCAATCCTGAATATCGGTCATATTCGGTTCCAGCGGCTGGAACAACCAGTCAGTCGCGCCAATCGGCCTGATTGTTTCTGTACAGTCAGTTGAACCAGTTCCTTCTGTAAAGGTCCACGTTCGTAATTAGATGGAACCTTAAACACTAGTACCATCACGCAATCCAAGGCTCATCCGAAAATGGGCATGATCCCTTTTTGAAACACTTGTTCAGTTGGACGTATTTCTATCAAACGGAACTATGTGCATTGAGACATGAGCCCTAAGACCCATAAGGATATGTGCATAACAGGGCTCACGTCTTAATGCACATAGTTCCGTTTGATAGAAATACGTCCAGTTATCATCGAGGCAACGAGCGCGCCCGTTGATAAAGCATGAATGAAAGGGTGACAGAGTAAAGTATAGTGAGTTAGTGACCCCATTCACTCGGAGCTTATCAACGGTCACGTGACGTCATCGCAAGGTTCCAGCCCCCGCCCTTCCCCCCTCCACCGTGTCCCGTTCCCTCCCACCCCAATTTTCTTATCAGCTATCAGTAAGTTTCCTCTCGTGGCCTCTTAATGGCTTTGCCTTGTAAGTTCTTATGAAAGCGTCGTTTTGAAATTTAAAATTGTAACAGCGCAAACCAACTCCATCGTTTTGACCTCAAGTCTGACTAAACTTCTGAAGCGGAGCATTAATTTGTAACCCCGCTGTGTTGTTGGGTGCTGATTACTTTGTTTAATTTTCTTGTAATGAAGTGTATACTCACTACCCTCCAAATCGTAACGTGGCTGAGGTTCTGCATAGGAGTTTACATTCTACGTTTACTGTCGTCATTACGCAAATTTTCGCCAGTTAGGTTAGGTTTCCACGGTAAAAAAAATAATCTTAAATTTGCCGCCAAGAAGTATTTCTTCTAAATCAAGAATTTCCTGGTTATAACTACTTTTTTAACCAAGCATCATTTTCTGGTATCAAGAAAAATTCAGCTTAAAGCAAGATGAAAAAAATTCTTGGCGGCAAATTCAAGAATCATTATGCTTTAGCCAAGCCACTTTTTTTCAGTACGCAGTATCAAGGTGTTTTGACAGGTATCTTGAGTATCTTCAATATCCTACACATTTTTGTTCTTATTATTAATCGGGACACACGCACACACGCCGGATACACACGCCACTGGATACACGCATTTTGTAATTGATTAATTTTTTAACGGTGATCAGTCAATACCTTTTCCCTTCTCACGTTTCTCCTCTCATCTCTAAGATAAATCGTTGCACTTCTCGGAAGCTTTGTCAATCGGTACAGACTTTGTCCAGCTTATTCCGCTTTACACCGAGCGCTGTAACGGGCTCATGCGATTTTTATTTTCTTTATTTCACTGCCCGGCTCCATGTATTTATTTAGCAATCATCGATAACACCAACTCATAGAAGTTATCAAGTACTTTTTCTCTCCCGTCTCTCTCTAAAACAATGATCATACAATCATACATAGAAAAGGAAACATCAAGCTGAAGAACGATTGGCAGTCTTTTTAAGCACTTCAAACATGCTCTCCTCTCGTCTCTTAACTTTCTTTCTTTTCTTTCCGTTGGAGTGTCCGTTATCCACACTCCACAGGCACCCACATGAGTACCCGTGCTGACTAGTTTATGGAAACAGATCGAAGTCACGCAAAGAATATGATTTTTCTCGAGTGCTCCTTCAAAAAATATCAGGTGATTGTTAGCAAATAAAATGTTTTTCACAGTGTGGCAGTTTCTTTAGTTTCTTGGCGAATCCATTTACATGCATATACGCATATATTCTGTATTGATCTCTCTTTTCTGACGTGTTAATGATACTTTGTTTTGTTAAGGCATCTTCAAATAAATATATTTACCAACCAACCGTTGGGTTCCTTAAAAACACAAAGACGAATTTTTGGTAAAAACACACTCACTTGCGTAAAAAATTGTTTTTAAAATAACGGGACGGCTGATGATGGGAGCTAAGGTCCGAAACACGTCCCGTTATTTTAAAAACAATTTTTTACGCAAGTGAGTGTGTTTTTACCAAAAATTGTCTTTGTGTTTTTAAGGAACTTTAACTTACGTAGGACCCTAACGGTATTCAAAGTGCAACCGTTGGGTCCATACTTGTCCACGCGCTTTAATGGTAAAACATGCCATTTGCAGGGTCAGAAGAACATACACCTATTTTACCGCTTACTGCATGCAACGCTGTTTTGAAGCAACGCTTAGTTTTAAACAAGAGAAGTTAGAGTTGTGAGGCAAATAGAGTCTTAAAACGAGTGATCCGATTTCCCATCTCATAAGCAGATTATGCACTCGTGGAAGATACTTTTATCGTCCTCTAAATAGTAAACTTTGACAATTTGTCATTTGTCATTATTATCGAATACACCAGACCTTGTAGTCTCACTCAGGGCAAGTTTTGTGCAATAAATGAAGTAAAAAATTAATTATTTAGCTTAATTTCCAACGTGTCAACGCTTTCAAGGCCATAGGCCTCGCATTTGTACTGAAGGTGTTGATTTATTTGTTTTGGTTCAGAAAAAAAGGCAATTTGCCATTTTTTCCTATTCGACAGTTTCTTTTTCATATCTTTCTAATGCAGGAAGCAGTCACTGTCGAGATCGAGTCAAGATTCTGCTTCTTTGCGCGGCAGTTCTCAGTACGCACACTTAAAACTGAAAGGAATCAATAAAAACCTTTTGGAACTAACCCAACTGACCTTTCCTCATCTCACTAAAAGCGTGGAGTACGTGAAATCGTACTGTTTTTCCTCTCACGTATAACATTTTCGATCGAATATGCACTCTATCCGCGCCCATCATTATCAGTTTCGTCTAGGGAGACCTTTTCTTCGTTAATTTTCTTTTCAAGCGCCGCCTGATTTTTTGAGATAGGATGTGGACGTAGTAGCCACAAAATTTCATCAGCATACTTTGATCCGGTTTACGTCATGCAATCAATTTTCCCCCGCATTTTAAGTCTCGTTGACAGGTCGCCGGGCTTGTGCGCCTGATTCCAGCTGTTAAGTCCGGCATCTAACTCTTGTATACCTCCAGTGGCGTGGCGTGCTTTGCGATGTATCGATTGATCTCCCATTTGAACCTATGGAAAAGGATCGATCAATAGGGCGTTTGCAACAAGTACATTAATTATCGATTCTTCACCACAGCTTCAAATGGGGAAATATCGATAATCGATCACTTACGCCTCGTCACTGTATACCTCGTTTGTCATCAATCTCAAGGGTCAATTTTCCCGCCTCGTCATTTGTTAAGCAGAGCTTCAGACATCAGGAAATGTACTGAAATCAGGAAAATATTTTACACTTTCGCCAGGTAGGAAATTATCATGAGGAAATGCTTTTTTGTCTTTCAAAACTTTGTTTATTGGAAGAGGTAAATTTGCATCCACCATAAAAAAGTTCTGTTGATTTAACATCCCGGATGTTGAAAAAGTGCACGGCAACTCCACAGTTGCTTAAATAGTCCCCGTCGCAGCAGTAAATGTCAAAAATTGCTGAAATTACTGCTGTGGAGGTCAATCTAGGACTAATGAGTCACTGCAAGTATATTTTTCCAACGTTTAGAATGTTAGATCAACGTAACATTTATTTTCGTGGGCCTATTTCTGGGGGAACCCGCGAGTAGTACATATGTTCTTTGCCCAAATTTTCGCTCGTTAAAAAGTCATGGCCGGATTCACCTACTTGCTGCCCATGGGCCGCCTGTATTTTGCCGCCCCCTTCTCATTCGTTTTGAAAGTCGATAAAAACCATCAAATGAACGTGTCAGCGGTGGAGGGGTGCATAAGACGCATTTACTCGTGCGCGTGTTGAACACATTTTTTGGGAAAGCCCTGTCAACACTACCAGCAAAAGTTCACGGAACTTTGCGCGAAAGTTAAGTTCCGTAAACCTATCTCTGTGTGGACAAGGCCTTCCATTCATAAGAAATGAACGAAAAAATTATGAAAGAACAAACATACATATGGATCAATGATTTTAACTTCCGCCGCCGCGCCGCGCAGACCGCACCGTGTTTGGCGCAATGCGTGAAGTATTCCGACAGTCTTGTAGGCACTATGCGTATCACGCCGACCGCTGCTGAACGCACTGTGTTGGACGCAACGCGTGAAGTATTCACGCAGTCTTGTAGGCGCTATCTGTTTCACGCTGACCGCAATGACCGCACTGTGTTTGATGCAATGCGTGAAGTATTCGTGCAGTCTTGTAGGCGCTAATATGTGTTACATGCCGATCGCCGCGCCAAGGGCTTCTCCTTTTCATCTCAAGTCCTCGTCATCATTTCTCTCTAAGTCGCGCCGTTCCAGGCCAAATTGCGTGTTTGGTCTCTCTCTTAACTCGACTTATTGAAGGTGCTGTCTCTTGTATCACTAAGAGACGACAAAATCAGAAATTACCATACTCTCAAGAAATGAGAGATTTTGTCGCCTTTTGTCGTTTGTAATTTTGTTTTTATAAATCCGATTTTTTTTTATACCTACACTTTCAAAAATTGCAAATTTTTGCCGCCCCTTAGATTTGCCGCCATGGGCCGCGGCCCATGTGGCCACCCCCTTAATCCGGCCCTGAAAAAAGTTGCTCCGAACAAATTCATGTACACATTTGGGTGTATTAACACTGGAAAAAACGTCTCTTGGATGTAGAATCCAGCAGCATGATTGTTGACATTTTGTGTTTGTCGGGTATGGACATAGACGACATAGGTTAAAAGGCGAAGCGTGATTGGTCTGCTATTTCTTATCGCTGCTTTATCGTGCCTTTGTCAGGTGGAATGGACGAAACTGTCGGAACTTAAGAGGTGCCTTTAGCTTGCCGTGAGTTCCACCCGACATAGGCACGACAAAGCAGCGATAAGACATAGCCGACCAATCACGCTCCGCCTTTTAACATACTGGCATCTGTGGCTACCCGACAACAAAATTTAAACAATTTCAACGATCAGGCTGCAGACTTTCAAGAAATTAACAGAATAAAGTACTCTTAACGCACTGGGATGCTTGCTTGAGTCAAGAGTCCTGCCTCTTAATTTAAGCGGATTTCTTTTCGTTTCAAGCAAGAATCCAATTGACTCAAGAATATTTTTTCTTGTTCATTTTCCAAAGAGTTTGGACTCTGGAAGACTTTTTTCCAGTAAACGCCGAAAGAAAATAAGAAATTTGAAAGAGGAAAATGAAACTTTTTGAAGTGCCCTCATAGCCCGGCACCATATACCGGCCTCTCATAACCGAAGCGACGAATTTTTGAAGACTGACGTTTAAGGACCATATCTCCCGTTCATGCACTCTAATAGTTCGCGAATGATTACGCGCGCTCTCGCACCTCGATCTCGGCGACCTTGAAGGTCGAATGAACGACAACAATTGTTCGCATTTAATTTCCCCGCTCGTAAATTTGTTTTTCTCCATCTTCTCCTTTCAAGTCTCGCGAGAGCCTCCTCTCGGGTTGTGAATGGAGCGCATGGACCAGCACCGATTCCCGCGCAAGTGAAGTCGTCGCTATTTGTTTTGCTTTTTTGAGCGCTCGTGCGGCGCTGCCAGATTTCGCGGTAGGGAATTTTCCGGTTCTTTTAATTGGAATGAAAAGGCGGAAGCCCATAAAACTTCCACACATTTTAGCAATGTAACGTTTGCACCGGACTCGCGGTGACGTCGCGTCGCCGCGCCCCTGCGTCACTTCCATGACGCAACAAATTAATGAGAACGTTTTTCTTCGAGACATTCTCGTTAATTGCGTCAAAAATACGTGCGTTATATGTGCATTCTCATATTCCTTCCTCTCCAAATAATTAATTGGTCGAAGCTCCAAAGTTCCCGAAAGTTTGTAAAGTTCCTGTCATCGAAAAAGATTTTAGCGAAGAGGCTGATTCTTTTTTCTGCGGAACTGATTTTTCCATATTCCAAGGCATCTATTACTCTGATCGATCTTGCTAATACTAAATGTACGCTACGTGGTTTTCCCCCTCCTCTCATTTTCCAAAAACTCAGTTCTTTTGCCTGATTGCAGCCCAGTAAAGAAATTAAAAATTCGACCGAATTTTCGGCACTCATAGGGGTATAGGGGAGCTTTGAGCTAGCGTTACGGTGCGTTACAAAGGGAGGGTCAGGCCGAGCGTTATGTAACAAATTCGAGCCGGGAGAGAGGGGGATCTTGGGGGGAAAACGTGCGAAAAATTGAAGATCCCGCCTGTCCCGAATGAATATTAGCATTTTTCGCATTTCAAGCGAAATATCTCCCTAAAATATCCCGAAATTTTTACAAGTTGTTTTCTTACTGTTTTTTAAATATCTTGAAAATTAGGACGGGGTGTCAGGCCAGCGTTACGTAATTCGAAAGGAAGGACGCCGTTAGGGCTTTTTGTGTTACGGGAGGGGTCATCGCCAACTTTCGACGTTTACAGGCGGCTCACCTTACATGTCAGATGATTTCTCTTGAAAATAGCACACGATTAACCATAAAACTATATAAACACATCGTAATTGTGTACTTGACTAAGGTTCACGGTGCGATTTACAAATAAAACTAAATTCTAAGTCATTTAGCATTTACATTTAGAGGTCGTCCCTAAAACGAACGCTGTAAGTGAGAAATTCGTGATATTATCAGCTCTCAGGAAATCACCCCATGGGTAAAATTGCTGGTATAAATTTTCGAGAGCTTAAAATAATCGTATTCAAGAAACTAAGGCATTAAACTATGGAGTCAATTTCGTTTTTAATAATGTAACGGGATTTACTTGTCTTCAGGTCAAAACTCATACAAGGAAGCCCCTTGCAAGAGGCTAATTTTTTGTAATTTCACTCAATTTTTTCTCCTTTTTATAATTGAATTGCTTGTCACATTCTGAGGTCAATCATATTAAATTGTAATTTATACATTTCTTTTTTTTCCCCTTCATTTTATTTTTTGTTTGGAGAAGTTTTGTTGATTTCTTCGGATTTCGAATACTGTAACTTCTCTTCTATTTGGCCGATTTTTATGAATGAGACCTCTTTTAATTCGTGTTTCAACGGAGAGTAAGGAAAAAAATTGCTAAAAACTCGCGAAATAATTTTTTCGAAAATTGGGCGAATCCTAGCGTGACGGTGAAATGGTTAATGAAGCGTAAGTAATTGGGCGAGGAGCTGAGGATCCCGGCCTAGCTTGGCGACCGTCATTAGCTATTGTTCGTCGAGACGCCGACGCAGTGATCAGGAGCGTGGGGAAGAGAGGGGTAAGTGGATTCCTGTATGAGCCACGTTTAGCTAATGGTCTAATGAGTCTCGAGGCTCATCACAGATTGCACTTACACAGATTGCACTGTATTTCTTAGTTTTAATAAGAAATAAAATATAATTCTGTAAAATTAGTAAATAAATACCAAGATAATTATTCAGGATGTCAAAGACTGACTGAAAACTTTTTATTAACCTCATATGATAAAAATATTATTATCAGCTGACACTGACATTGTTGTCAGATGAACAGCATTATCAGAGCACGGGTACCAACTTTTGAAAAGTATAACAGAGGTTTGGAGATCTGTCAAAGCAACGTTCTGAACAAAGCGGAGGAGTTAAATTCTCATTCCGAGAGTGCCGACCTGCTCAGCCATCCTCGAATCAATTCGCTTGATTCTGCTTATACATGCATATTTTAAATCAGCGCGTCGTACTCTTAGGCTTTTTTTAAGAAAACCAAGTAACGTAGACTCTTGGTATTCACTGCACATAAACTAGAGAGCCCAGAATGAGAAACAACTTTAAATCATAATTATTGACGGATAAATAAACTTTTTACACGCTTTGGAAAATCTCAGAAGTTCGCGGTAGTCACTTTTCGGTAAGGAACTAAGGGACTCGGTTATTGTATCGAGCAAGGTTCGAAACGATCGCAAAGGCGGTAACACGTATACGCGCCAAAAAGTTCAAAAGTAATTTTATTGGTTTTTCCGTTAAATTTCCTTTCAGATACACCCTTTGAAATTGAATTTGTGACGGCATTAGCATCAAAATTTGAAATTTTAGCCAAAAATTTTATGTCCGACCTCTTCTATCAGCTCGTTCCACTGTGCGTCGGTCGCGGCATGCCTCAGCGGTCGTTCACACATCGCTCAGGAGCGGAGACGACGACAAAACACAACGAAACGCAGCCTGGAGCCGTCCACGTATTTTTGACGCGCGCTAATCACTGCCCGCGGCCGACGCGACGAGCAGGTATGAGGGGGATCCCGGAGCAGGGTCCTGGAAGGGGGCTGGGCTGGGGGCAGCCTCCCCCCGCGCCCGCCGCCGAGACAAGGTGCTCGCTGCACCTCCTCCAACCACCCGCCGCCCCTGCTCCAGCTCGCGCCGTCATGATGACCTCTCGTCTCGTCGATGACTGACGTCCATGATGCAGAACGGAACCAAGTCTTGTGGAACTCCCGGAGACCGGAGGAGGTGGTGGACTCTTCGGAAAGCTCTTCGGTTAGCGGAAATTTCGCGCAATGTCTTTTGGAGTCTTGAGTCTCTTGATGGGTGGTGAAGAAGGGTGACCGCAGCTGAGACGAAAGCTCTTTCCAGACGCTCAAATCTGCGGGTTGATTTTTGAAATTAATAGACAAAGCTGTATTGAGAGCAGATAAAAAGGATATGAAGGGGTTTTTTTGGTGGAAGCGTGGTTGCAATGGACATACACTGGGGAAAAAAACACATTGGATCTAGAGTCCAGACTCTTGAAAACATTGACAAGAAAAAGGACTCTTGATTCAATCAGATTTAAGCTTAAATCAAAAGGAAATCCGCTCAAATTAAGAGGCTTGGTTCTTGATTTAAGCTTAAATCTGATTGAATCATGAGTATTTTTTCTTGTCGATGTTTTTAAGCCTGGACTCTAGATCCAATGTGTTTTTTTCCAGTGTAGAAGGTAGATAATAGACAAACTAACGGCAACTCATGAGAGACCCTACGGTACTTCCATCATTTTCTCCCTTAGTTTATAGGAACGTTGGTTCCTAGAAATAAATAATTCATGTGAAACTTGCTGGATGTGACGGTTTTTAGGTTTTTTTTTTTTTTAATTCGCCATCGCGTGTATATCATCGCCAAAACGTGTTAGCGATTTAGCAACTTTTGCGGGTCAATTACGACGGAGCTGACGCCTTTTCTTTAAAAGTTCCTTCAAATGGCGGTATAGGCCAAAAGCGCACCGCAGTGCACGAATAGTTACTTCATTGCACCTTACTTTTTCTCGGTAGCTCCCTTGTTTACTGATGATAGAAACTTGAGGGAAGCAAACACTCAGCATCAGGAATCGAAACCTCATGCCATTCAGACAAATTTCAAGCTTCGACCATTTTGCTCGATGTTCCAAGAGAAATTTTGAGTGAACCGAGTCCCAATGAAACTATTTTCCCTAAACATTGCATGAACTCAAATTCTACCTGTAATCTTAATTTCTCCTTTTGTTTCTTGATCTTTTCAACAAATGACAACATAAAACGGTGAACAATAATAAATTATGATAAATGTGGTATTCTCCACTCGGTTTATTTTTATTTTTTGGATAAAAATTAATCACTCCCATTATTTATATTTTACAAGAATCCGAAGTAGATTCTAGGAATGTTGTAGTATGTTTTTTAAGTATTATTTCAAACTATCTAAAGTCAAAATATCATATGAACCCTTCCAAGCACTGTATTACTTGAATGTAGCTTAGGATCTGCTATCACATCGCTTTTATTTGATCAAGACGAATTGACATCGTGTCTCTCGGATACGTCTCTATCAGTCGACTTATACCGCACACTGGACCGCGTCAGTAGGTGAAGTTGAACAAAATCTGGAAACTTTGAAAGCTTATATTTCCAAAATAATGAAACAAATAAGTTTCAAAGTCGCTCTATTGGGTTTCTCGTGAAATTTCCCTTCAGGAACACCCTTGAAATAGAATTTATGACGAAATAAACATCAAAATTAGAGATTTTAGCCGAAAAATTCATGATCTCTCCTTTCCTGCCGTGCTGAGGAAAAACGCCGCATGAACATTCGAGAGCTGCCAAATTTCCTCCAATTAAATGCCTATTTTCAAGGATAATTATGAATATTTTCTCTTGAAATGTTTAGATAATTTAGATCTGATAGCGAATAAAATTTATTGAAAAATTGGAAGAAAAATATTCACAGTTTTCCCTGAACATTCGTATTTAATCAAAGGAAATTTGGCAACGTCTAAAGGCTCATACGGCGTTCTTCCTTAGCACGGCTGTATTGACTCAATTCACCGTGTGCCGATAAGAATGAAGGACTTAAACAAACCTTCGACAACCTCGCATCCGAGCGAAATCTCAGAAAATGCAGTAAGCACTTCTCGTTGTGCTCAGAGTCATATTGCAAATTGCATCTCTGCAGAGGAATGGTCAGCAGTCGTTAGTCGGGACGGAATTTCTGCCGATCCACTTTATCCGTTGCCGCATCGTCGCGGAAACCACTGAATTATCCGCACGGGATGCTCGAAATAATAACTTTTTCTCGCCAAGCGACAACAGTGGTGTACAGTCTAATTACCGATATTAAGCCAGTTCTTCTGACTTTTCATCTGCTTGCATTAAGCTCCGAAACATCTCTCAGTCTCAGTCGGTCACGCTCTCTTTTCATGAAAGTATAATCCATGCAGGTGAAACCTGCACAGCCTGCATCTGCCCCCGCTCTCTGCTAATCACCTACCTACCGTGCATTGCTTACATATCAGCTGCTTCCAACTGACGGCAGCGCATATTCTGGAAATTATGAATGGATGAATCACGCCGCTGAATCGATGAACAAGATTGCAGAGAAAAATCGCGTTTTTACTTTTTTTCTTTTACCTTTTTTGAAGAAAATTATATAGCCAATGCTGTATTTACTGCGAATATTTGCGCTCAGAAACTGATAATTTTGAAGACCGTCAAGTTACACACAATTAATCTTTAAAAAAAATTGATTCACCTGCAATTGAGGCTGGAAAATTAACTCTTTAATCTTCTCTCGTATGCGGTTCTGTCATTGACAAAACCTATGATTCTTATCATTCTTAGTTTTTGGCTCCGCCCTCGCTGAATTTCCTCAACTTAGCGATATTTTGCGTATTGAGGGTCTAATTTTTACGAAATGCATCAGGATTTGGTCATTTTGGTGTCTTATACTGCCGTATATATAGGTTAGAGGGTCGATTTTGGCGGAAAATGCGGATTTTTTTAGCATTCGACCGCAAAACCGCACTTTCTCCAAAATCGGCCTTTAGATCCATGTTTTAAGCCATGTATTAGACCTTAAAAGACACCTAAAATGATCAGTGCATGGTGCATTTCGTAAAAAGTAAACTTTCAATAAGCAAAAAATCGTAGAGTTGAATAAGTTCAAGGTGGGCCAAAAAAACCGCCCTCATCGATAACTTTTCCGCCCGAGGGCGGAACTTTCACAAATTAAAACACTTCGAAAACCATTTTACAACCGTCGTAAAATGAGGAAAATACGAATCAAAGAAAATCGTCCTCATGAACGGGTACACCCATTTAAGAAAAGAGAGGAAGATTTGCAACAGCTTCACTCGATTCAGAGGATAGCGGTATAAACTATTTTATTGACCCCCGAGTCCTCGAAGTTCCCTTTGTGTTTATTGCGCGGACAATAACGCATACCTTCCGAGTTCATGCATATTTACACCAGCACTAAAACCCCGCTCCCTCCCCCGTCCCTCATCAGGACCATGAAACGAAGCGGCTTGTTTTAAATGCGCGTCAAGCCCAAAGATTACCCCGCGACAGACACCAGAAGTCCGTATACTCGCACGTAGAGCTTTTCTTTTTATCTCGCTGAAAAATTCTCCTGCGTGTTATGTGCCCTTATAAAAGTTTTTATAACATGTCAGTTCATGAAACTCGTATCTTGTCCCCTATCCGCGCATCAAAACTTTCATCTTATCTCGGATGCAAATGACTTGGGAAAGTTCCGCAACTGTTTTTTCCCGTCATCATTCTCCGACTTCATGCAGGATTCAGGGGAGGACCCCTGAGATATAGGAGCTTGTCTCCTCCGACCATCTTCTCTGCGCTGAGGGGTATTTAATGTAGCATTTTGCGGTGACCTCCCCGGAGTAAGTTTCGAACTTATAGTTCGGTTGCAATTATGCCGCCGCCCCAGTTTCGGACCCCTGTTTCTTCACTATCATCTCTTGTCCTTAGCTCGGAGCATCGCTGACCTTTATGCCCAATGCATTTTAAATGACCCAGGCTCGTAGTGGCTGTGACTCGCGTCTGTGCATTTTGTTTAGCGACTCGCCAAGATCCGCCGGAAGTTTAGGAGCCTTGAACCGGAAGTCGCTGACTTGTTATTCTAGCCGTGTCTCTGGAGACACTTTAACGGAACTATCTGCAGGATCCGTGCATCGACTCAACGCCAGCTCCTGTAATGATCGCTGTCTTGAACTTCCACCCGAACTTTCGTCTCTTTCCGCAAAAACGAATGCAAAAGTATTTCCAGATAACTGATTTCGTCGGTTAAAATACATAAGCTTCCTGTAAATATAATGCTTGTATTTTTCAAAGGGCAGAAGATTCACGGACTGGGATGTGAAAAAAATGTTCTCCTCCTTTCTGCTCAAGTGAACTATTTCCGTCTATGAATTAGCTCACAGAAAAGGGGCCATTGGAGATCTCATTGCGCTTATTTCGTCGTCTCTCGCACGAAAAGACGAAACTCAATTCCAAGGTCGCTAAATTGACCGAAATGCAAGTAAACTTTTTACGAGAATGAAAGTGAATAGTTTTCGATGAAAATTTTTCTAATTTTCGCCTGGGATTAGCAGAAAAGTTAGTGAACTTTTCAGTTCGGGATTCCCAAAAAGTATTCCGGTAAAAATGCACTTTGTGCGGGAAAATTTGGCAACATTGAAATGCAGTTCAAGCAGTTGTTACGTTCTTTCGTGATGAAAGGACAATTTATGTGAACAAAAACATATTTTCCTTGAGTCGATTAGAGTATGTCACAATTTTCAATAAAATTTTATGGACTTGAGATTCTATATGCTCTGCTCTTCCATTGTTGAGACAAAAAAATATAGAGATGTTTGATAATATTACAAATCTGGAACTCGCTAAGATTTTCTCTAAAAAATCTGTAAGTGTCTCATGAACTCGGAAGAATGTCTGCACACATCTTTACCGCAATAAAATCATTTTTGAAGTTGGTTTTAATTTTATTCTTATTCGTACTAACTACCTTTCGCTTGTTTGGGTTTGATGAAAAGTCAATTCGATCACTAAAGGAGGTGAAAAAGGAGGGTGCTGAACTAGTGTGAAAGGAGAGGCAGAAGACTTTTATCGAGAAATTTTGGGGGATAGGTACATTTTATACCCTCAAAAACTCTCACGAAAAGTCACCAGCAACTTTTTGCGAAACCGGATCCATAAATGCGAGCAAACTCAAAGCGCTTGCGAAATTCTCGTGTACGAGTTTCCGAGCACGGATAGGCATTACTTTTTGTGGCTAGCGGAAAATTTGCATGGACGATCAAGTAAAAAACTTGTTTCCTCGCGTTTGAAATGAATTTTCAAAAATTTCCACGTATCCATCGTATTTTCTGTGAAATTCTCTCGAGGATAGGTATTTTATGACGCCTTTTTTTTACCCCTCTTAATGGTTCATTACATGACCTCGCATTTTGAGTCCACGCAATTTTTTTTTGGTTGTCTCCACAAATTTTAGAAATTCTGACGTATGGTCTCCGCGTTCCAGCTATCCTGAGCGCACAAGAGTATCGCGTGCCTCTGGTCGTAGTAATTTCAACTTGGCGGATCTCTTAATCGAGCAGGGATTTAAATGTTGGACAGAAATATTAAACGATATTCATGGAATTTAATTCCATTTTAAATTTCACAGAACGAAACTTTCATAACTGCTGATAATGCAACTCAGAGCTCATAACCGAGAGTTTGGTAAACGAATTTTGATGTTCAATTAATGATAATGATCATGCAATTTTGAAGTTGAGTTTTTCACGTTTTCTAGACGTTTCGTAGCTTCTTAGTCTCGTGAAAAAGTCTCATTTTTCATGGAATCACAAGATTTTTAATTTTATGAAATCGTGTATCTCTGTTGTTGGAGCGCGATGAGAAACAAGAGCCTGCTCTGCCAAGGGAGTATTTAATGGAAGCGAGGTTTTCATATGAGAGCAAGTCCATTTTCCAGTTGAGCCCTGGGCTACGTAAGAATACTAGCGTTATAGGGCTCATCTGGAAAATGGACTCGTTCCCTTTTTGAGATAATTCGTTCGTGCAGTCGCACGCGTTTTGCTTAGCATAGACGGACCACGAGCCAGCACGAGTGCACGAGACTCGGTCAAGGCAACAAGCACGACGTGGCAACACTGTAGATAGAGGCGGCAATATAAGTGTACACAATACGAAAGTTCGCTGATAAGAGCTTTTAAGCACAAGAGACGTGCGTTCGACCTCACTTTCTCCCCGATAAGCCAGGTATCCCATAAGGTTCGCGCCCGATCAATTTGTAAGCTCGCTCGATGGCTCGAGGGGAACGGAGCTGTAACGGACAGCCACTTGACAGCCAGTATTGCAAGCTCCCAAAGTGTGCCCGGGTACCCATGAATTTGGATCAAAAACCTATCCACGAATGAAGAGAAGCATGCCCCGGAATAGAGGTTTTGCATACACCGAGGGGTTCTTTCTTTGTGATATTCCACGATTCTTTCATGAAATTTCGCCAGCGGGCTGGTTATTGAAATTGATAGGCAAAGCGACAAACAAAAAAGATATAGGAACTATGGAGCGATCCTATTGGTTGAAATGGGAGGTTCCTGTAGACTAACGGAGAAAATGATAGATTAACTTTGAGGTCTCTCGTGGGTTGCAATTAGTCAGTCTATTACCCACCTGACCTCCAATGTCCATTGCAACCACCCTCCTCCACCAAAGGATTCTTCTATACCCCTTTTGTCTTCTTTGTCTATAGCTTTGTCCATCAATTTAAATAATCGGACCGCAGAAGGCCTGCAGCCACGGCGACTCTGCTGATCATGCTGACCGGCAATAGAGGCAGTGGCGATTTTGCAAGTTGGCAACATTGTTTTTCAGTGGCGTGGCGTGAATTGCGATGTATCGATTGTTCTGCCATTTAAACCTTTAGTTCAGAATCGATGATTTAGGTGTTCGCTGCGAACACCCTGTTAAAAAATGTTTCCCTAGTATGTGTACATTCGATGGCATCGACGTAGGGCGTTTCAGAATTACCTCCAGATTTTTCTGGACTGTAACCCTTTTTCCTCTCGGATGAAAAGCATCACCTCACATGCGACGAAAATTGAGCCACGCGCTCTCTAAATGTAGCCATCGGATGTTTTTGTATGTTTGTTTGTATGTTTTTATGTTTCGTATTTTTCAAGTCTTTATTCCTCATAGCCAGTGTAACTCATCTATGTGTTCATTTTTCTGTTCGCAGGTTAGTACCCACTGAGTATCTAGTGCCATATTTTTCCGCGATGTGGAAAGAATCGTAAGTAAGCTTACGAAAATATTTGCCCGTAGATTAGGAAGACATTAGTTTGGTGAAATACGATTAATTATTGTTCTTCGCTCACTTTCCACGTCGGTGTCTGAGCAGTGATTTACGGCAAAAGTTCGCCGTTCATTGGTTTATGGTACCGCTGTTTCGAGACATCGATTATTTGCTTAATTTGTTTGTTTGTAAACCCGTATGAAGAAATAATAATGCGTGGGGTGGCAAACTGCGTAATTATTATTTCTCCGAAAGTTTTTCCAAAGTATCAGCTTTGAGACTGTGTTGAGTGCAGAAGTTTCCTCAGAATGTCTGAAGACTTTTTCCTCTTCCGGAGTTTCATTGACGCGTATTGTAAAAACAAGAAGAGTTTTTCTTGTTGTGACACAAAGCCTCTTCACGAACCCGCACGAATTACTATAGCCAATGGTTTAGGTAATTTATTTTAAATGCAGCCAAGGAACTTAAAGGGTCGCAACAAATTTGGAGAGACTGAAACGCTTTAAAACATCACAAATCACAAGAGACGGTAGATTTTTAGTTTGGGAAGGATTTTTCGTGAACAGGCAAAGGGGCAGAAGACTAAATCCTTTTCATCCTAGTTTTCATCTATCACAACTTCTGCTCATAAATCTTAGGCACGTGGATCCTTTAAAAATGAGCAAAGGCGGATCCAGCAATTTGGCAACACCGGATTTTCTCCATTTAAACCTATGCTAAATAATCGATTATTCTCTGAGCACCTGGCCCCTCCAAGAACCGATACTTTTCCATAGGTTTAAATGGAGAAAAGACTATGTTGCCAATTCGTCGGATCCGCCAATGAAAATGAGCTGCCTATTTGCATGTTTGACGTATTGTTATGAATCTCCATTAATAATTTTCTGACACCTCGTCCTAATGACGTTAAAAAGTAGGGCGTGGATATGAATTAGGAAGGTTACGCACATTCAACGGTCCCCGCAAAAATGATTACCTTAGTATACCTCAAGTTTTAGTTACGTTGTTACCTAATAGCGCCTCTGAGATATGCGTCCGGTTAGGCTTTGTTGTGATCAGTGTGTTTTTGTGACGCGCGAGTGGACGCTTGATTTCCAGCTTAATCTGACGCACGAAATTCATCTCGGAAAGAAATGAGACGGCATGCAATCCCGACGGATGACGTTGATCGCTCGACGTGTGCATGCCTATAAGCTTTAATGGCTTTACTTTGCTCTTTTATGGCCCGGATGACTGTGCGATCCTGATTTCTGAGCAGTGAATGAACCGAACGGCCATGTACGGCAAGCGGAAATTCGAGCATTTCGTCGCTTGGCTGACACCAGCGTGTAACTACACATTGAGATGAGCCTGGAAAAGCATTTAGTTGTGTGCACGACAGGGTCCATCGCGAAATGTTTTTACGTCTTTATGTCAGGACTACGATTTGGACTAGTTGGACCGCGTTAAGCAGAAAGGAACCAAGCTACATCAGGTATACTGCCTTTAACTGGGCAATTAATGTTTTTTACAAAAAACAAGTTAGGCTGATTTTTGTGTACATTTTACAGAATTTTCTGCATACACTGGAGAAAAAAGTCGCTTGAATCTAGAGTCCAGACTCTTAAAAACATTGACAAGAAAAAATGCTCTCGATTCAATCGGATTTTTGTTTAAATCGAGAACTGAGCCTCTTAATGTAAGTGGATTTTCTTTTGATTCAAGTAAAAATCCGATTGAATCAAGAGTAATTTTTCTTATCATCATTTTCATGAGTCAGGACTCTACCCAAGCTACCTTTTTTTCTAGTGTCGGATGAAGAAAATTCCTTAAAATTTTCATAAGAATCCGCACAAACGTTCCCTTGGAAAAAATTGATTGCCCCAGTTAAATTTGGCAACGGCTGAGGTGGCTTGGTTCCTTTCTGCTAAACGCGGTCTAGTTTTAAGTGTTGGATCTTGGATAACGTGTTTTTTGCCACCACGCCCTTCAACAAAATACTGAGGGATTTTTTTATTTATTCCAGACCCCACGTAGATTTCCGCAGAATCATTAAGAATTGGAACTAACTGGACTTTTTTAACGCTTGCAAACATTTTTATGTTGTCACTTTTTATATTTTTTTCTGCATCCATTCACTATTTTACTCTCCTGAGCTCGAATGCAGCAGGCGTCCTAATTCTAAGTAGAGGAGTCGTAAGCTTGCAATATCCCATAGCGTCAGTTTCCTCTTATGCAATTTGTTTTTCAAAGCGGAGACTAAAGGTTATTTTACAGTAATACTTTCCAAGCAGGTTCTGTAACTTGTAAAGATGGAGGGACTGACAAGAACTGAGAAAGTGCGCTTGTTCACCTGCAAAACATTTTTCTATGAAGGAAAACCGGAACACTGTAATTGACTTACAATTCTCTCGCTTTGGACGCCAGCGCGCTGCCGTGCTTAGGAAGAACGCCGTATGAACTTTCGAGAGTTGCCAAATTTCCACCCATGAAATGTTTATTTTTGAGGAAAGTTTTGAGTATTTTTCCTTGACATTTTCAGATCTCTTAGATTAAATTGCGAGCAAAATCGTCTGAAATTTTCGAGGAAAAAAATTCATCATTTCCACAGTAAATTTATTCTTTATTGAAGGAGATATGGCAACGTCTGGAGGCTCATACGGCGTTTTTCCTTAGCACGATAGAGCAAGTATGAGCACCTACGAACCTACGTGCCCTCAAACATGTATCCAAAGAATCTTGAGTTTTTACGTGTTAAATGCAGTAGAGACAAGACGCTCACATCATTCAACTTCAAAATGAACTCTCGAGCCTTTATCAAAGGTTGCTACGTAGCTTTAGTAATAATAGCACATCATTAATGATCTTTCGTGATACTTGAAAATCTAAATGGACATCGATAAACGCTTGGACCAACCCGGCTTTGTCTCTCTACCGGAAAAATCGCTTAATCTGGCACGCGAATTTCAGGTAAAAAACACAGAAAACTAAGTGACAAGTGTTAGAGATTATCCCCTAAAATTGGGGTAGCACCGCAACATTTAGGCTAGTAACCCAATTCACGAGGGTCCTACCACAATTAATTGGATATGCCGGTCTTATCCAACAACCCCTGCCTCTTTTTTCCCTCTTTATACAACGGATCACGTGACAATCTGGCAACATTTTCTTCTTGATCAGTGAAGATCATGTCTGTGCAGCAACATAACTTAGCGGCAGATCTCATCTCTAGATCACTTGGATTCACTCTTAAGCCAAAGTCACACGATCAAATCGTGCTATCATTACATCAAGATCAAATGCTGTGATTGGCCCAAGTCGTTGAAGAAGCCAACAGGGTGTCTAGCATCAGGATTTTCTCAATTTTCCAGATTCTATCAGGATTTGAGGTCAATTAGGATTTCCTAAATGAAAACAAAAACTAGATACCCTGGCCAATCACAACACTTAACCTTGATTATCGCACGATTTGATCGTGTGACATCAGCTTTTACATGGCTCTCCAAGTTTCTGCTCTCTGAGCCTAGCACGAAGAAAACACTTGCCGTAGGAGTTTCCCGATAGTTTCCGCGGCCGAGCGATCTTCGCTGGAAGTGCATGTATAGCCGGCCAGCCCGCCAGCTCCTGGCGATGCAGCACACAATCAGCGAGGCGTGGTGCCCTGGAATGATGACCACTTTTCCGATTCCGTCCGTTTAATCGGTCACGAAGATCCAAGATCCGAGGAAGCACTGCTTCAAGATGGAGTGCCGGCCACCACCTCCCTCGCATCGCCCAGACGCTCACAATCAGACCCAGATCCATCGCCAACGTGGATAAGTATACGGCATCAACCGGCAATCCCGGTCGGAGGGTGGAGGGGTCATTGGACGGCCTTGCCGCGCCGAGAGCCGGCCTGCGATTCCCGATTCGCACCATCTCTCCCAGCATGCTTGCCAAATCGTCGCTCCACTAACGTGAGGGCGTATCTCGATTTCCGCAAGAGCCCCAGAAAGCATAGATTCGTATGCACAACACTGCCGTGCTAAAGGAAGAACGCCGTATGAGCCTTCAGACGTAGCCAAGTTTTGTCGATAAAAACCGAATTTACTGGGAAACTTGCGAATATTATTTTCCGAAATTTTCAGACAATTTTGCACGCAATTTAATCTAAAATATTTGCAATTTTTAAGGAAAAATATTTATGAATGTTGTCCAAAATACATGTTTTATCTAGGAAAATTTGGCAACGCTCGAATGTCATACGGTGTTCTTCCTTAGTACGGCAGAACAGGGCTCACAAGGAAATTGAGATACGTCCTTACGTCAGAGGAGCGATGAAATAAGAACATGAAATTTCATTTTCTTTGTCTCTGACTACTTTAGTATTTTATCTTTTAGATGGATCTTCAGCTTTTGCGCAATGCGTTCTGGTGATATATTTCAAATTTTAACCATTCGGTGGCTTATTTTCGGGAAACAAAATTTCAGTCTGTGACGAATGTTTATGCCGAAAATCGTCCTCCAAAGTCTTAAAACAGAGTCTTAAGTACCCTATCTAATTAACAATCGATACAATCGATTGTCATTGAAATCGGTTGCAAAATGAAAACAGTTCTTATGACTTTATTTTAATTGTTTGGAACTTTATTATCGGCAAGAAAATTTCTGAATGATTGAGACTGTTTAGATCTTCCCAAAATAATCCACCAAATCGAGTGACTTTCACTTTTGTTCGTTTTAGTTCAGCCTCCTTAACTCGAGCGATCACATACTTTTCCTTTCTACTTCTACTTGTCTTACTATCTTCTACTTCTATACGTAAGTTTCCGGTTGACAAGATTCGACACACGACTTGACGCTCAGCATTTTCTACGTCAAAAACTTGAGGGGAGAAACGATACACTTAACGGAAGTTCTGAGATCGAAATTGCTGGAATAGATCGGCTTATCAATGAACGTTGATTTATTGGAAAATTATTGCTATCGATACAATTAATACACTAAGTTTCAAAAGGATAACTGCTTATATAAGAGTCATAGTAACTTTATAAGAGTTAAAACGAATCAATAATCCGGAAATAATATTAAAGTTTCAAACTTTCCACAACCTTTATAATTCCGGAAACTTAATATCAGGATATCGATGTCTGAATTATTCGAAGTTCTCAGCTGTGAGTTTTTCAAACTTTCCCACCTTAGCTTGTAGATTTTCGCGCGGAATCTCACTCCAATAATCCTCCGTCTCTCGCCCATTTCTTTTTACTTTCCCCGTGACTCGTTTTCCTTCCTTTGCCTCCGTTTTCTCGCCAATTTGGTTCGTTGCTTCCTGAGAAAAGAAAAAACTTGTTAATCGTGCCGAGTTTCCCGCACAGATTTAGTCATCGTCGAGATGCTCGAGAGTTGTAATTTTTCTCGTTATTTCAAACTGAGTCATTAGGGGATAGAATCAGCGGAATTTCAGGACGGCACGGCAGGCAGATCTAATCAGAACTCGGGCTAATTGAAGCGGCGCCAATAGATATTATCGCTTATTGGAACTGCTCCTCATTATTGGGTTGTTCGGAATGCCATGCTCCGGCGTTGTCGCTTCTTAATATTTTTGCTTTTTCTCTTTCATTGCTCGTCATTTTTTAGGGCCGTATTCATAGTTGTTCCTTACACAGTTGGACGTATTTCTGTCAATACCACTATTCGACCACGTGGAAGCTTGTGTTGCCTACACTAGAAATTGAAGGCAAACCGACATGCCGTTAAAGTAACCTCTTCTCGTTTGATAAAAAGCTCTTAGTTTTGTGTGTATCGAGTGAGTGTGCCATTTACATTTTATTTTTATTCTTGTTTCACGATGATACATCCATGAATTTATTTTGCATACACAAAAAATGAAAGGCAAACTGATCTAGCGTTAAAGTCACCACTTCCCGTTTGGTAAAAAGCTAGTTTTTGAGGATGGTCCGCAGCGTGTCATTCCACGGCGATGCGATACCACTATTCGATCACGCGGGAGCTCGTATTTGCCTACACTAAAAATTGAAGGCAAACAAACATGATCTTAATGTAGCCTCTTCCCGTTTTAAGCTATTTTTTGTTTACGGCATTTACATCCGGACTGTTTATTAGTCAAAGGCAAATGCGCTTTTTGTTTTGATCTTTTCCGATTGAGAAAAGTCAATTGGTCGAGCGAAACGTCTCCGCCTTTCCCAGTGTATTTCCTTTTTAGCCCTGTTTCGCAAATTTTGATTTGATTTTAATGTTATTAGTTGAAAACATAACTTGAATTGTCTGACGAAATTCCTTTAGCTGCGTGAACTTGCGTTCACGGGAATTAGCATTGACGACAAGCTCTAAGCACATTGGATTGTATTTTGCAATTAGGACCTAAAATCTCTGTCTCATCCGTTAAAACACCTCTCTGCTTAGAGAAACTAATGATACACACACTAATTTCTAAACTGAACCAGAAATTGTATCTCCTAATGGACCTTAGGAACATTAAATATATTGGTTAGGAGTCAATTTCAGTAGTTTCCGGTGCACGAATTGTGTTCTACATTAAATTTTGGACAAGAAACTTGTATCAGAATGCTTCATCTCGTACCTCGTCTAGTGTTCCACTGCAAAATGTAGTCCAATTTTAACAATGTTTCTTTCGTAATTTAAAAACGTTCCCGAATTTGGCTCGTTGTACGGTTCAGAGGTTATAGTTTACGAGTGAGTTGCCGCACAGTGGATGATTCAATTGGAGAGGTCGGACATGAATTTTTTTAATAAAACTGCAAATGTTGATGTTTATTTGGTCACATTTTAAATTTCAACTGGTGTTCCTGAAAGAAAATTCTACGAGAAAACCAATGAAACCACTTTCAGAACCTCAACGTTTTGTATAAATGGAGTTATGAGCATTTAAAGTTTCCCAATTTTGTCCGACCTCTCCTGTTGACTCGATTCACTGCGGGCCGTGGGCAATCGGGGTCCCATCCGAGTGGCAGAAATTGCGGACGCCACCAGTGCAAATAAAATCGCCGCGCATCTTGAATAATCGACCAGTTTACATGATCATCACGTCTCGAGTGGGAAGCCCTGGATGGAATCCTCCCCCGCTCCCCCCGCGAAGGGCTGGTGGGGCTCACGATTCGAGTTATCTGCGCAATTAAGTGGCTCATATCTTCAAGGCTTCCGCTGTTAAACCGCTCCTAACATTTACGCCGTTTATCTGATTTCGAATCCGGCCTCCCTCTCTCCCGAAATTCGCCGAGTGTCTACACTTCTAATCGTCTCGCTCTCCGCCCCCTCTCGCCGTATCCCTTTTCCGGGAACAGGCCGTTTAAGTTTCGGTGTAATCGCCGTTGTTTATTGGCCGGGATGTTTCCGCCTTTGTGGTGTGACAGTTTTTAACGACCCGCTTCAACCCAGGTTGAGCCTGAAGCTCGTACCTTTCCCTCTGAAACGGATGCTTTGCGCATCCGAGAACATTGATGTATTTTAGTTTAGGTCCTTAAGTTGTGGTGCCTTAAGTATTCCGCAATGTATGTAGCAGTCGCTTTTGCAGCGCACTTAGGTGCTCTGCGACACGTAACCGCCACTGAAAACTATCAAAGTAGATACTTTTTGGAAGCTGGCATCTCTCTATCTCTTTTTGCATCCAACTCTTAGCTGGACGCCCTCTGAAGGAACCCACTCCAGATTTTACAATTCACTCTGCAGAATTGTTTCTTGGAGGTAAAAATACTTGACTTCACCAAGGCCGGATTAAGGGGTGGCCACATGGGCCGCGGCTCATGGCGACAAATCTAAAAGGTGGCAAATTTTACAATTTTTTTAAATGTAGGTGTAAAAAAACTCGAATTTAGAAAAAAATTACCAACAAAATCTCTCATTTCCAGAGAGTATAGTACTTTCTAATTTTGTCGTCTTTCGGTGATACAAGAGACAGCACCTTTAATTAATCGAGTTAAGAGAGAGACCAAACACGCAATTTGGCCAGGAACGGCGCGACTGAGAGAGAAATGATGACGAGGACTTGAGATGAAAAGGAGAAGCCATCGGCGCGGCGGTCGGCATGTAACACATATTAGCACCTACATTCCTACAAGATTGCACGAATACTTCACGCATTGCATCAAACACAGTGCGGTGCGGTCACTGCGGTCAGCGTGAAACGGATAGCGCCTACAAGAATGAATGAATACTTCACGCATTGCGCCAAACACAGTGCGGTCAGCGTGAAACGCATAGCGCCTACAAGACTGCGTGAATACTTCACGCATTGCGTCAAACACAGTGCGTTCAGCAGCGGTCGTCGGCGTGAAACTCATAGCGCCTACAAAACTGTCGAAATACTTCACGCATTGCTCCAAACACGGTGCGGTCTGCGCGGCGTAGCGGCGGAAGTTAAAATCATCAAACCACTTTTATGTTTGTTCTTTCATAATTTTTTCGTTCATTTCTTATGAATGGACGGCCTTGTCCACACAGAGATAGGTCTGTCCAGGGGTGCAAAAATTTCCAAGCCCTTCCCCAAATTCAATCAACTTCCGCCCTTTTTTAACCAAAATTCACGATCGGTCAGCGAATGAGCGAGTCGTTAATCCCCTCGAAACCTATCTCGAGACACAGTATCTCCGTGCCAACAAAGCATCGTCCAACAGGGGGTAAGGAAACGGCGCCACGGAAAATATATGAGGTGACATCGTCGGGGAAATGTTATTATAATCGTGTAGTAGCCGCGCAATCGCAATCATCAGGGATGGTATCGTAACTGGACGTGGAACTTGGAAGCGTGGTTTACAGTGCCGTGGCGTGAATTGCGATATATCGATTGTTATTCCATTTAAACCTATGGAAAAGGATCGATAAATAGGGTGTTCGCAGCAAACACCTCAATAATCGATTCTTCACCATAGGTTTAAATGGCATAACAATCGATATATCGCAATTCACGCCACGCCACTGGTGGTTTATGACTACCGCGGTGTCGCCTCGAATTTGTCAGCGACTTTTTTTGCCCCGCAGCTCCGCTGGCACTTTGCCTTCCAGATCGAGGTTGCCAGGCTGCACGATAAAATTCGAATACTGCGCATGATTTCAAATGGATGAAATTGCTGATTTCTTAGCACAATCTGGCGACAATGTTCCAGATCCGTCTGCACGTTCTGCACCTTGGCCGCGGCCCACATAGCCTCCCTCCCCCCTATCTCTTTCTCTCTTCTGTCTCCTTTCTCTCCGTCGAGCTTAGATTATAGTCATTTTTGTTTCGTTTTACGTTTGAGTTTGTTTCGAGGTAGGCAGTTCTCTTCAAATGTGTCGGTTGCAGCGTCTCTTTTGGCCAGGAAAACTTAGGGAGCAGGTGAAGAGATCTGTGAAAGGGACCTTATCTTCCGGGGGCAAAGGGACCTGTTGTAAACTTCAGCCAGCGCAAAAAGAGTTTTTTATTTTTTAAAAAAATGAAATTGCTCATTAATCACGACGAACGCATCGGGAAGGTCTGAAATACACTCCTAACTTCACAATCTGCGCAAGAAATATGCGTTTTTTAAAAGCTTCCCACTTCAAAGACGATGCCGCACAGGTGAACATTTCGTGAGAGGAGTCGTTCCATCCAGTGGCGTGGCGTGCTTTGCGATCTATCGATGTATCCCCGTTTGAAGCTGTGGTAAAGAATCGATTATTGAGATGTTCGTTGCGGACTCCCTGTTTAGCGATACTTTTCCATAGGTTTAAATAGCCGATCAATCGATATATCGCAAAGCACGCCACGCCACTGCTTCCATCCAACCCTTGCCCTTGCGTACTAGCATGCTGCACAAAATTCAACATGGCTATGCGGTCTCTGGTAGGATCGTGGTCGGTAATAAGATGACGGAAGAGAGTCCACCAAAGAAATTCCCAATTCGGTCGTCGCGTCGTTGGGGACGTCCAGTAGTGTTTGAAGGGAAGGGTGGCAAAAAAAGGTTGTACAAGAAATGAGGGAGCACCAGTGGGCAGTGCCCAAAATGGCTTTGGGGGGCATTGGTGATTAAGCGTCGCTGTGCGCTAGAGAGCACTGCGTGAAAACTTTTTTATAGAAGATTAAAAAAAACCTTGAACCCAGGATATTTTGGATATTTTAACAAATTTAAGGCGAGGATTTTAAATTGAATCGTTTCAAGGTCCTGTAGAATGGCTTTTGTGTTGGATTCTGTTTTCCTATCCTCGTGCGAAAACAGGAAAATTCCGAATGAACATGTCGCACTCCTGACATGAGGACGCAACTATTTTTTGCGATGAATTCTGTAGTCTGTACAACTCAATGTTTTCCCTGGCTCATTTCTGAATCTGAATGTAGTCACGTCCGGATATGTCAACCAAGCGACGACATAGGAGAAACTCTGATGATTTGGAGCTCTCGGAAAATACTATGAGCGCCGACCAGTTGCTAAGCTACTTGCATCGTAGATTCGAATTTTGAAAGCTGGAGGTAACAGGTTTGTTGTAAATTAGAGCACCGGTCCCAACACCTTTCTACGTGGCAGATTGAAGAGAAAGAATTTTGAATGACCCACCCATATTAATAAACCCCACGGTTTGAATTCAAGCTCGGTAGACCCTCATTGAGAGCCCAAATTCCGATCAGGAATGCAGTTGATTCACCTTCTTTTCACTTCGTAGGCTAAATAAGCTCCTCAGAGCAACAGTAGTGGTATCTAATATCAAGATTATACCCCCAAGAATTGCGGACCGATTGCGTTATTGAGGACCTGTTTTGGCCTGACCTTATTGAATAGCAAATATTTTCCCTCAAGAATCAGTCTGTGCAATTGTGAAATTCCTATTGTGCTGCTAATCCACTTTTACGGTTTTAATGCCTAACATCGCTTGGCACTCCTGTAAACCATGTTAATTGCTTGCGAAAAGTTTTTATACTGAAATTCTGAAATGTTTTCCTGTTTTGGGTTTCAGAAAGTCTAAAAAAATTATCTTTTTGAAAGATTAAAAAGTTTGCTCGGTAGGCTCTACTCAATTTATTTCGAATTAGCAGTTCATCTAGTATACATTTAAAAAGGAACCTGCCCTATAAACGGAAGTAGTCAAAACTTCAACTTTATTGAGCTTCTCGCTACGAAGTTGGCTTTATTTTGACAAAGAAAAATTCTATAGCTTTCAAAAAGAGGGTTTTTTTTCTAAAAGAAGAAAAATCTCGCTGATGAAAAGTTTCACTTAGGCATCAACAGTCTCATTCCAAAGTTTGGTTGTCTCTACCCATAAACGTCCAATAAAGTGCCCTCGTATTTGAAGAGGGCATTTGCTGTGTAAAAGGGCCATATGATTTAGAAAAGCGCATAATGAAAATCCAGGAGGAAAACCCGAGTGAAAGAGAGATGGGGGCAACCCGTTTCCTCTCTTTTCGGATCCCCCCATAACCTACGCAGCGCACTCTGTGCAATCCAGCAGGTCCTCCTTTTTGACGTAAGCGCTTGAAAAATATTTCGCTCTCCTGACACTAATCGCTTTTCCTGAATGGTCTGTCCAATAAACAGCTGTTTTTGTCTCTCCCATTCCTTGTTGTATTTTTTCTCGTCTCTTTCCCACTTTCAATCGTTTTTTCTTCTTACCACACCGCAATTTCATTCCACCCGAACTCTCTAAGAGGCGCTTTGTACTGGAATCGGAATTTCTTTACACCAAAGTTGTATGGTTGCCAACCAGCCATTGAATTCATACTTTTCAATCCTTTGCCTCTCACAGTTTTCGTTAAGATCTAGTTCCTTTCAGGACCGGACGTCATTGGTGACTTGATGGAGCGCAGGTTGGGAATCATTAATAACGAACAGGGTCGACAAATGGAAGGGAAACTTTTTCATCATGACAACGAGAACGTTTATAATTGAATCAATGAGCACTGGAAAAAAAAAACACATTGGATCTAGAGTCCAGACTCTTAAAAACATCGACAAGAAAAAATACTCTTGATTCAATCGGAGTTTTGCTTAAATCAAGAACCAAGCCTCTTAATTTGAGCGGATTTTCTTTTGATTTAAGCAAAAATCTGATTGACTCAAGAGTATTTTTTCTTGCCGATTTTTTCAAGAGTCTGGACTCTAGATCCAATGTGTATTTTTTCCAGTGAGAACAAAAACACATCAACTCGAAAAAATGAAAATAATCAAGACACACACAAAACTGCACAGTAGGTGAAGAAGTTAGTGTGAGAAAAAGATTTTAGGTGTCAAAAGACAGGTACTTAAGGACACTTTAAAGGTCTGAGTTGGAACAGATGCGCTAACTTCAATGACCTTTATGAAAATCGACTGTCATTCATTAAAATTGAGCATTTTCGAGTTACCGAGTTGGTGTGTTTTCGTCCTCGCTGATTCAATTGAATTATGACTCGGAAACGCCGAAAAGCACTGCAATGACAACCTCAGAATCGGTGTCTAAAATTCCTTTTTGACACCAAAAGCTCAAAAAATTAACTTTTTTTCGAATTTCCTACTCTGAGAAACGAGTGCGTTGACCGCAGGCCGCGGCTTGAATTTTCTCCTTTTGCGCGTTACATTAATCGTCCAGCGAGGCGTTTTTTTACCACTCCTGATCCTCGTTAGCACCTTCGTGTGACCGGCCAAATTTTTTCCGTTTTCCTTATGGTTCCGATCGAGATGGCATCCTTAAACCCGCGAGTTGTGCTGCGAGGAGAGGAATTTCGCGGTGAATTTACAAGCCCAGCTCTTCCTCACAATGAGAGTTGTTTGTTTTGAATTCAAACTTGACTCTCAAGCGTTGTTCTTGCCTTGACACTCTTAGCGTCGCGTCGATCTGATTTGCATCTGGTTTCCTAACGCCGGCGGCGGGAGGCCTTTAGCCCGAGCTTGGTGAGCAATAAAACCGCTGCAATAACCCAGGTCGCACCAGTGGGTCAGTAATGCGTGTCACATGATTCATCGTTTCCTGGACGGAAAAACGTAGCTCTATTTCAATGTTACTAAATTTCCGCTCAAAATGTGTACTTTAACTGAGAAACTACTGAGATTTTTCCACCGCAAAGCTCAGATTCTTCCTCGGATTACTGTAAAAAATGAGCAGGGTGTCCAGCGGTCTGAAAAACTTGAAAAGTCTGGGAAAATTAGGAGTTTCAAAGTTACCTGGAAATGTAAGGGAAAGTCAGAGAATCCAGGGGAAAAGTCAGGGACAATTGGACTGCATTTTGCAGTTTGGAGCTATAAATTCTAATTCATCTGAAAAAACACGTATGTGCATAGGGAAACTAATGGCACATACGTTGTTTTTAAACCGGGCCGACATTTGTAGTTCTTAATTGCAAAATGTAGTCCAATTAGTAGCGCATAGTAGAGAGGGAAGTAAATCCGAGTGGAGGTTTTGTTCAAAATTAAGAGAAAGTCAATAAATTCGAAATTTTTTGAGTCAGGGACAAGCAAAAAAAGTGAGGGAATCGGAAAGTGAAGAAATTATGAACACCCTGTAATCAAAAGCCCGTAAAGCAAAATTTTAGGCTGCAATTGGATTACTTTTTTCAGTCTGAAACCACTATTTCTGGGCCATTTTAGAAACAGAGTATGTGTCATTAGTTTCCTGACGCGAACCGTAATTCTATGGTTGGGCTATAAATAGTAAAAATAATATTTTTGCAGAAAGAGTAGTTCATTATTGCAAAAGAAGATTCAATTGATCAGTCATTTTTCTGTGAACATGAGAATTGTGTACTTATGTAATTTTTGCAACCTGCGAATAGAAATAACACACGTTACCTTTGTCTCGGAAACGACGACTTCTGTGTTGGCTGATTAATCCAAAAGTGGGGGCTCTTTCTTGATGGTTACGCAACAGAAAGATAGTTTGCTCCGGGAAAATTTCAACCTGATCCTCCGGAGAAAATGTTCAATTCATCTTTGTAAAATTCCTGGCTATAGCTCTGTTTTTGACCGCCTGCGGCATTGATTTATTGGTACCAGAGCGTAGAGGAAAGTTCATCGAACATTTTAGGACATAAAACTCTCAAAAACGGCCAACGTAACCGGAGCTAAGGTGATTTGAATTTTACACTCATTAAAATTTCGTTTCGAGAAAAAGATTTAAAATTCTAATCCGCCGTGTTCACAGAGTATGAAACTGTCGGATTATGAAGTGACCCGGATCCCGAACCATATAATTATTGCAATTTCGCGCCCTCTGTTAGCTCAAAAGTAAACTAAACCGCTCGCAAACTTATTTTTATTTGGGCCAATATTGTAAAGAGATGTATGTTTAAACCTGAAAATCAGATACCTCGACCTAACTCCACCAAGGTTGTACTGCTGAAAATTTTTCCTCCGTGAACGTAAGCTTATTTTCCCGTTTTCAACAGTCTCATTTTCTTCTCCCGGATTTGCGATGAATGAAGGTATGTCTTCACACGTCGAATTTTCATTTCAATATTCACAGAAATGTAAACGTTTGAGAAGCATGGTTAATGCATTTTTTTTACGTAGTAATATTTGATAAGACCAAGTTCAGATAAATTATAGTTGTATACCATAATGCGGTAAATTACGCCTTACATGTATTGTGTCCTTCTTGTTTCTGACCCGACAGATTTGAATTTCTTTTTTTCTTCTTTTATGAAATTACGATTTTCGAAGACAGAGAACTGGCCTAGAGAAGCTTACAAATATGATAATTTTTTTGAGAAATACCTGGTCACAATATCATTTTCCTTTTTTAGGAAAAAAAAAAATAAAATCCTGTTTTTTGTCTCCTGAGGAAGAAACCTTGAAGCTTTCGATACTACCTCGGTATGGTATGTCTGTACTTCATTGTCCCAAAAATTTTCGCGTAGTAAGTTCACAACTATAGAGATACGAATAGTTGTATTGAATTATCTAAAATTTATAATGTTCCAAGTCAGCAGAGGATTCGCGTTTCCCCAAAAGTTGGTACTTACATATTTAATTTGACTGTCACTCAATTTCCTTGATTATTGACTTTAGAGATACCTCAAGGAAAATTACCGAACTGTTATGTGGTCCATCAACTGTCGAAGTGTCAGTTAGAACGCAGAAAACCCCTTAATAATTAAGTCTTAACCCTCCGAGGAGGTCTTGAAAATTCGATTTAACGCGACTTAAGCAACATAAAGTAACGTGCGGACTTTTTCCCGTATCCCATTGAGGAGACAGGTATCCAATAAAAAGTTGCTGGCAGGATTTTATGAAGTGAACGAAAGTCGTCCCTGGTTTTTTTCCTCATAGTCATTTCGAAGTGTATCGAAAAGGAAGGAATCTCGTGCGTTAGAATAACCAATGTAAAACATTCTGAACTGCGTTCTTCCTTCTTCTTTACTCTGGAAAAAAGTCTCTTGGATCCAGAGTTCAGACTCTTAAAAAATTGTCAAGAAAAAATACTCTTGATTTAATGTAATTTTCGCTTCAATCAAGAATATTTCTTCTTGGCAAATTTTTTAAGCGTCTGGACTCCAGATCCAAGAGGCTTTTTTTCCAGTTTATAAGTGACTTCCACTATGACTGCCTCAGTTTAATTTAAATTTGTTCAAGTTACAAGTTAAAACTTAAAGTTTTTAAGTCGAAAAACATCGGTGGCAGTGTCATCGAGGCAGTGTCATCCATCGCGGTAGCGTTAATGCACCAATACGTTTCTTCCACTGTGACCTGAGTACTTCGTATTAGAGTAGCGTTATTAGTGAAAAAAAGGAGGAGAAGAAGAAGAAAAAATGGTGACCAATTAAAGATGCACCAGAAGAAAAAAGGAAGCATCGTGTGTACTCATGTATTATAGGAATGCACTAATAGGGTGGGTGCGTCCTGAAGCTTCAACCCTGAAAACGCCATTTTGCGACGCACGCAACAGTCTTCCTAAGCCTCCAAAAACAAGCCAAGATCTTGACCGATATCTTACGGATCGGCAACGGTGTAGTTACATCTTCAGGAGTATCGAGACCATTATTAATAGCCGAAGAAATTTACAAGTGAACCACTTGGAAGCGTTTACTCGACAGCTGTTTCCACAAACCGCAACTGCCCTTTCTCCTTTCTCCGCAAGTTCGCTCCCTCTGAAACCTTTATCTAACGCTCCCTCCCTCCTCTCGCTTTTATCCGCCTAACTCGTTCAAATCGATTTAGTTTCCGAAACTCGCGATCAGTTTGCTGAATTGACATTAATTTATCCCTCGCCACGCTTCTGACGCGTCCCGCCAGGCTTGGGCGAGGGCGAGGTCAGAAGGGGATGACCGCAAAAACCACGGAGCTACCCCCGAAAATATTCCAGAGGCTCGACCATTGAAAACGTGTCGTTTAAGTGGGTCAATTGGACAATTCATAGAATCGCGTTTTGGCGGGTGGAATCTTATGAACCTACACGGAAAAAAATAAATTGCTGATTCAACAATTCAATTGCTAAAAACAGTGAGTGCAATGTTTCAACGTAGATTTTACAACAAAAAATGCTACTCTAACCACATTGTAAAATAATTTAACCACGGGGGTGGTTAAAGTAGCATTTTTTGTTGTAAAATCTACATTGAAACATTGCACTCACTGTTTTCAGCAATGGAATTGTTGAATCAGCAATTTAATTTTTTTCCGTGTAAGCAAACACTATAAGGTTTATTCTGATGATACGTTCGTGTGTGGGTGTTATTTTGGAGCCGTGAGTCCACTTACGTGAACAGCATAATATGTAGAGTGGCTGCTGATCTGGCACACCGCTCATGAAAAAAACCACCTCGTTACCATAAAAAAGATCTTTATCGTTATTATTTATATGTACCATAATTTGTCTAATATTCTGCTCAGTTTTTAAGCCATTTTAACTTCCTTATTTACTCACTATTTTCATCTCCCTCTCTCCTCCTCACTCTACCTCTAAAGGTAGTACCAACTGTTGCATCCGGATTCCACTCAGCTTATTTCGGTTATCTCCGACTGTTTTGGGCGTTCTCGGCTGTTTTCGGCCGTTTCCGGCTGTATTCGGCCGTTTTTGAGTATTTCCGGTTGATGACGTCATTTTAAAACCCATCGATGACCTCATCGGGGCGCATAATTTCGTCCCTTTTCGTACTTTTCTGCCATTGTCACCCATTCTCGGCCAAAGGATGTTTTCGGCTGTTTTTGGCTAATTTAGGCCATTTCCGGCCAATACCAACTGAATTCGGCCATGTTGAAGTTTTCAGGTTGATAATGCCTTTACAGAACCCGTTGAGGACGTAATCTGGCAGCTTTTGATAATGTTACCGGAGAGACATCATTACGATGACTAAAAACTATCACGTTATGAATTTTTTTGAAATTGTCTTTTCTTTTTTCGTGAACTGCAATTCGTAAGACGGGACTTCCTTTCTCGGTTTAGCGCATGCGCAATTGACTCGCTCGATAATTTTTGCGTTTGTAAATGGAAGTATTGGAAGAGTGAAAAGTGACGACGGTCACTATTTTTTCCATAGAGCTAGGGCATCAGGCATCCGCAAGCTCGGTTCTCAAGTGGAGCGTTATTTTTGGCTGGAACGCCGCCGCCGCACACTGGAACGAGTCTTAAGAAGAAATCTGACGTGAAATGTTGGACAAAAATTATAAAATTTTACGTTTATTTCGTCACAATTTTAATTTTAAGGTGTGCTTTTTTCAAAAAAATTTACGAGGAAACCAAAGAAGTTACCTCTTAAACATTAGCATGTCATATTATTGAAGATATACGCTTTTTGAGTTCCTGAAACAAGTCCGACCTCTCCCGTTGCCTCGATCCACTGTGCGCCGCTCTCGCTCTCGCTTCGTTGGGGCGGTTTCTGCCTCGGCGACTGACGCGACCTGCACGTCGCGTGTCGGTGCGTTTTAGGGACGCCCCAGGGTGGTGTCGCGCCGCGCTGTGGAGCTATAATGGACCTAGTTTATGAAAAACGCATCAAGTCGCATATGGGGAACAAATGAGTTAGGAGTTGTTTTGAATTCAACCACCTGGATGTTCTCTCCTGCCAGGAAGTCAAATTCAAGAAGAAATTGACGTTGCAACTACCAGACCACATATCGACGGTGAAACTACCAAACCACGTATCTCGGTTTGCGACGTCGCAGACTTCCTGTCATACTTTATTTTTTAAATGAAAAACTACTTGACATCCGGTCTTGAAAATGTCTGTGATTTTTCCTCTTTGTGCGGAGAAAATTCCGTGAAAATTTCAAGGAATGATATTGATTTGGTCTACTTCAAAAAAATAAAATGTGAGCGTAGATTTTTAAACACCGCAAACGAGATACGTGGTTTGGTAGTTTCACCGTCGATATCTCGTTTGCGGCGTTTAAAAATCTCAGCTTCCTTTTACCTAAGTTTTTTGAAGGGAAACAAATCAATAACATCTCTTGAAATTTTCACAGTTTTCTTCGCACGGAGAGGAAGAAACACGGAAGTTTTCAAGAAGTGACGTTGAGTGGTTTTCCACTTAAAAGACTAAGTATGACAGGAAGTCCTCTTTATAAAAGGTAATTTCTTACGTAGTTGTTCATCGCGAACAATTCACTTAGCTCTAACAGTGGAAAAACCTTCCAATTTTGAAGTTGCTATTTCTTAAGAAAATTTAGAAGGAAGGTGATTCAAAGCAATGGCAAAACTATCTATGATTGACGGAGTTTGAAAGGAAATTGAGTCCAGTATGACAAAGTTTGAAATACATTTTAAGATAAATCAAAATAATGGCAAATGCGAAGGCTCTCAAAAACTACGCTCAAAACAACTAAATTTCGAGTAATGATTGAAACCTCCTCGAATTTTCTCTTCTTTTTTCGTATGCCATAAGCTTATCTCTTTAGGTGAGGAAAGACGAAAAAAAACCCTGCTCTTTTAGGGAAGAAATCAGTGACACTTTTTTAGTAACACTCGCCATCAAGATTTCAGCAATAAGCGCATGCCTTTATGTTTCTGTGGTCCTAACTTCAGTTTTTGCCCCTGTGCGCCGTGTCGCTAAGTTCTCTGCCTCTCCATGCGAGTCCCGAAGCCCAAAAATAGCACGACGCATCGTAGTTGCTAAACGGGGCCGGCCAGTGATTACAGTCCGTCTCGAGAAAAATTGCGACCGTAACAATATGCAAAGCTAATGCAACGACCCGCTTTTACTCCCTATCGTGGTTACACGAAGAAAAGGATCGTTTCTTTTGAGAACAGCAATTTGTTCAACTCCAGGCAACACTGTAAAATATCGTTAAAGATAATTCCAAACAAAGGTTTGTGTATAATTGAGTTTTGTGGTGGTGCTCGCGGTTGCCGCACGATATCTTTGATGTGTTTTTTCTGCTCCTCTCGACCCATTCAAGACTTCTCAAAAGCAAAATCCACCTTTGAAGAGGGATTATATACGTACAATTAGCGGGTAGTTAAATACGTAGCTCATTAAGTTAACTCCTTTTTGTATCGTGGAACGATGTATAAAGTTCTCTTTTATCATATCTCTCCATTAAAGTGACTTTTTCATCCGTCAAGTTGGTGTTATGGATGAAGGATGTGTTTAATTTAACCAGCAATTTAAATATTCCTCTTTAAGGGATAACAGTGATACGCTCCCCTGCTAAGGAGAAACGCCGTACGAACCTTCAGGCATTGCTAAATTTCCTTTGATAAAACACGAATTTCCTGGTCAACTTGTGAATATTTTTCTTCCAATTTTTTTAGATAATTTTGTACGCAATTTCACCTAATAGTTCCTGAAAATTTCAAGGAAAAATATTCCCAGTCTTCCTCAAAAATAAACTTTCTATCGAAGGAAATTTGGCAGCTCTTGAATTTTTATACTTAGCACGGCAGTCCACTACGCCTGTTTACACTAACGTCATTCTCAAGCTTTTAATTGAAAATCCACTGGAAAATCATGGACGGATTTGACGTGCTTCGATATCGCATTTTCTCGAAAAAGCTGGATGGAATTGAGTTTTTAAACCGTTGTGCGTATTCTTCCACGAAAAAGTCAAAGCTGCAAAGAGTCAGTTCATTTACTATCAGTATCAGCTGACGAAACGGATACGTAAATCGCCCGTTCGAATCCGAAACCCGTTTCAGAGGCGAAATCCTGTTCGACCGATAATCCACAGCAACTTGCGTTCCATAAAGGTTAATTACCTTCAAAATCCGCTTGATGGAAGCAGCATCAAAGAGGCATTTGAATTTGATCTCGATGATATAACCTCCTGCAGATTCTCTCTCAATGTTTTGACAGCGTACATGAGGAAAAAGTGTAAAAAGTAAACACTTAGCCTTAGCAGGTCCGTGATTTTGATTGTTTCATGACTTCATGATCTGTATGAGTCTTTCTTCCTTTCTTCTTTTCCTTTTTTGTAACAACTAAAACTGCTAAGATTCCAACCTCCAGACTTTCAATTCGCAAGTCAAAATGATCTGACGTATGGAGTCCGCACCTAAAATTCACTCCGCGATGAAGTTCAGCCCGCAATTTGTCCCCCCTTTAATGAATGTTCATAAAAGAGCGCTCTTCCAAAAAAATGAGTGAATTCATTCAAAGCTAAATCAAATGTGTGCTTTCAAACGAAGGATCGTTCACATTTTAATGAGAATTACTCTGGAGAATTTGAATTCATAGGTTGGTTGTCCTTTTGGGCCCTTAAAGCTTCATGACCTAACCTCAGAATTACTGACATTGGCTGTCTTTTTGGGCCCTTAAAGCTCCATGACCTAACCACAAAATTACTGACATGTTCGTACTTTCCCTACATAGGAACTCTACCAGGCATTATGAATAAAGGAAATTGAAACGTACTTCACGAATCTTGGCCATGGCCACAGCATCACGAATGCAAAGCGATATGGCAATACGCTGCGTCGCACGTGTAATACAGTCAACACACGTTTTCGTGCAGGTCTTGCCGCGTCGTCTAAGCGCACTTGCGTGGTTTATTTCTTTTGATTTTTGGCTCGCTTTCCGCGACTGCGAAGTGGCGATGTTCAACTTTTTGTCGCTGATATTTATGATAACCACATGCTCAAAAGACAGGAGAAGAGACATCAGAATTTCACACTTGTACAGATGTGATTTATAGGTTACTCAATATCAGACTCTCATGATCCTTATCGTATACCACGTTATTTGGGCTTTCACCGTTGAATCGTGAATGGGGGACACCTCTGTTTAACCAGGACACTGTGAACCCATTGCTTTCTTTAGTGGCAGATTAGTATAAAGAATCCAAGAAGGGCTTATTTCCTTCGGATTTTGGAGCCGTCACTCGTTTTTCTGAAAGGGACCCTCGTATTATCCCCAAATCCTTTTAACTGCTTTATATTCTTATTTCATTAAATTGACGTAAATCCTAAGAGATGAGAGCATCTCCATGCAGTGCCCTCTACGAGGTCAGCAACCTGCCGCCGCTGGCAACCGTTTCTTGAGATTATCAAACTTGGGTCGCCTAGCCGGGAATCGAAGCAGAGACCTCCTGACCATAGAGCCTGCTCAAGACTCCCTATACACCATCGGAGGCCGAAATTTAGTAAATGTGTGCAAAGTTTGGATCATATCATCCTGGTTATACATTGATATTTCGTCTCTCTCTTAAAACATTGATAAGATACCCAAACAAAAAAAAACAAAAACAAATCAATAATGAAAAAACTCATTTTTCACATCTTTACGAAGTTCACTAGTTCACCAACTGACAATGAAACTAACGCTTTTAAGTGAGGATCAATATTTTTCAGGCGTGTTTTGCGAAAAATCCAGAGTATCTGCTAAAAAGCATCATTAAGTTTCTAGGTGTGATGCAGTCGATGCATTAGCCAAGTCAACAGGTTCCGAATCGTTTGCAGAGACGATTTTGTCCACGATTAGGATGGCAAGAACAACTGGCCACTCCCTTTCTGTCAACGTGAAGACTCATTCGCTCTAATGATCCGACGTGCTTAGCAAGTATCCTCTCGGGGAGACTATGCCCATTCATTGCCCATCACTGACCTCGGGGGTCTCCCGGCCATGATTAAACGGAACGCCCAATCAGGTTTCTGCCAACCACGCAAACCCTTAATTCTTTTCAGAGGGGATGCAGTAGGGGGCGAAAGGCCTGCAGCGTGACTCGCATTGGCGGATCCAGCGAATTGGCAACATTGTTTTTCTCCATTTAAACCTATGGAACTGTATCGATTCTTGGAGGGGCTAGGTGCCCCGACAAGAATCGATTATTTAACATGGATTTAAATGGAGGAAATCCGGTGTTGCCAAATTGCTGGATCCGTTGCTGGCTAACTCGTCGAAGACGGGCCTCTCTCTCCTCCTCGGGCATAATCCTCGGAAAATTAAGGGGTTTGGAGGAAAAGGAACATAAGTGAAGTTTTTGAAAAAAATGAGATATTAATGATTTCAGGTAAAAATGCATATTCTGTGAAACATTTGTTCCCAACTCCAATTTTTCAACACGTATCTCTCGGAATAGCATAAACTGCATTTATGCGCCTTGTCCACCCAGCCCCTCAATTGTAAAATTTTTCAGGTCAGTTTTGTGCTTTGTGAGACAAATCTTTCTTCATTCAAACCCTCTGAATACTCAATAATCCGTCGTTTCCTAGTCGATGAAACGTAATTCTGTATTGACTGTGCAATTTTTGTGTAAAATGTTGCTGATTGTCGCGTGTGATCAGAAGAAAATTCGGTGTATTTTATAGCTGTAAAGTCCCAATAGTTTCCCAGGTAAAACACAACTTATTAGTGAAAATTTTGCAACGTTGAGACGTAGTTGCGTCTTTTCGTCTTTGGAACTACGAATTATCGTATTACCTCAAGGATATGCAATATTGAAAGAAATCGTTGGAAAACTAACTAAAAAAGCACCAAATTGTCGTGATAAAAATGCTCACGAAGCGTACGAGAGTTTCTTTCAATTTTCTCAAGACGATTTCAAGAATACCGCACGATGAATACCACAGCTCTTACTTTTATGCTAATTTTGGCAACCAGGCAAGGAATTGACGTGAGAGTAGGGGGAAGGTGAGAAGAAGATGAAGGCAGGGAATACGAAAAACAGGGAATAATACGTCGAGCTGGAATGCAGCTGAATCGGAGGGAAGAAGGGGAGGGGGGGGCGGACATGACGTGCCGAGGGAAGAGAAACATCCGGCAGCTTCTTCCGATCTAAGAAATAATAAAATAAAGAAGAAAATAACCAACAATAACAAACACCAACTTGCGCTGTGCCGGTTTAAAATATCGTAAGTTTGGGTTAATACTCACGCTTGCGCACATTTTGATCGCAGCTTTTTCGACTCCAATGCTCCGAAGGACGGTTCTGTGCTCGGCCCAGATTTGAGTTTCTCTGCTTAAACTACTACGAAATAATTGGATTTACAACGTTAAAGTCAACCAGCGGTAGCTGTTTTAGCCACCAGCCGCATCCACCATCGGCGTCAGTTGCCAGTTTTGGTCAGATAATGCTTTTGTTTCAGTATGTGTGCTGCTTTCAGAACCTTTAGATACTTCAAGCACCGCCTGGAAGCTGTATTAGTTGCATGCCATAAATTTTCATATCTACAATTCAAACAGACGTGTCTTTTTATGTGAAAATGGGGTACGTTTCGTGGTCTTGTTTCGTTCCGCCTTCAAAACCCCGTGATACTTCAAGCATCGCCTAAAAGCTGTATTAGTCGCATGTCGTAAATTCTCTTGTCCCCGATTCAAATGGACGTCACGTCTCTCTATATGGAAGGGGTCACATTTCTTGGCCTTGTTTCGTCTCGCCTTTAAAATACTTGACTATCTCATACATTGTCGAGACAAGAAAATGAGTATGTTTTTATCAAAGAAAGTATCGCAAGCCTTCATTCTTTTATTTTTTTCCTTAGGTAAGGGCAAGTAATAACTACCGTTTTACTGTGTGAAGGGTGTAATTTCATGAAAATCTATAAATCGTGTGAAAATATTTATTTTTGTAGATTCCACGACAAATAAGTTCTTGCACGATTTTAGTCGATTGCAGTCGATTGATCCTCTGCAATATAGCATGGATAGGAAACTCGACCTTGCTCTAAAAGTTTTAGACTTACTTAGTATAATCTCTGTCAAAAAATACCAAACTCAATGAAGAACACGAAGGGTCGAAGGCTCAGAGCCGCGCAACAGGTAATTGACAAACGAAAACCTTTGGGCGATGCTTTAATAGAAATTGGATTGATTTTGTTGTGATCAATTCTCTCAGCAACGTGTGCCCTTTATCTCGGTTTACCATGGTCATACCCAGAATGATTTAAAATTATACTAGATCAATGCACGACTTATGCATTTTTTTTGCAAATATTTTGCTGTTCCTAAACGTAACTTTACTTTTTTTTTACCCTGTAATTTCTATTCATAATAGTTTTTTTTTATATATGTTGAAGCTTAGGAGGCAGCCAATGCATAAAATACCAAAAATGCACGTGATTCATGAGAGATATGCATGACCAAGGCTGAAATACACATTACACATATCTGTACTCACAATAATTTGAGACGTTCCCCTTCTCATTCGAATTGAAACATCAGTAAAAACCATCAACTGAACGTGCCAGCGGGGGAGGGGTGCATAAGACGCGTTTTCACGTGTTGAACACATTTTTTGGGGATGCCCTGTCAACATTACTAGCAAAAGTTAAGTTTTGTAAGCCTATCTCTGTGTGGACAAGGCCTTCCATTCATAAGAAATGAACGAAAAAATTATGAAAGAACAAACATAAATGTGGTTCAATGATTTTAACTTCAGCCGCCGCGCCGCGCAGACCGCACCGTGTTTGGCGCAATGCGTGAAGTATTCATGTATTCTTGTAGGCGCTATCCGTTTCACGCTGACCGCAATGACCGCACTGTGTTTGATGCAATGCGTGAAGTATTCTTGCAGTATTGTAGGCGCTAATATGTGTTACATGCCGACCGCCACGCCGATGGCTTCTCCTTTTCATCTCAAGCCCTCGTCATCATTGCTCTCTGCGCCGCGCCGTTCCAGGCCAAATTGCGTGTTTGGTTTCTCTCTTAACTCGACTAATTAAAGGTGCTGTCTCTTCTATTACTGAAAGACGACAAAATTAAAAATCACTACACTCTCAGGAAATGAGAGATTTTGTTGCTTTTTCTCGTTTGTAATTTTTCTTTTCTTAATCCAATATTTTTTTATACCTACATTTAAAAAAATTGCAAAATTTGCCGCCATGGGCCGCAGCCCATGTGGCCACCCCCTTAATCCGGCCCTGTAATTAATGGAGACACTGTTTTGAGATCGGAATCTTCGTGTAAGATTTTTTCTCAACCCTTCTCTGATGCTTCCTTATATCTACCTGCTATTCTTCTTACCCTCCAGAAAATATTTATTGCACTTCTTACAGTGCAAAACAATACAGACTCCGTGCTTGCACGTTGAAAGCTATCATGCGTCATCAGTAATAGTCAATCTCTCTCCGGGGCCCTATATGTTGCGAGGATATCCATTGCAAGTATACCTTTGCGTCATACTTTGCTTCTCCAATAATTTCAGCCACTCGAACGCAGGCCGAAAGAAAAACTAGTGTACCATTTATAAAAGGAGAAAAAATGTAGGGAATCCAGTTGAAGCGCAAAATGTTAACGATGCTCGATGATGGTTTGGATTCAGAAAAGTTGTACAGCGAAAGTTGTAAGGTGCGTACACCCCTCGTTTTTTAGACTCGTTACAAAAGTTCAGGAATAATAAAAAAAAAAAATCTGCCAACAAAAGAAAGAAGCTTAAGGAACTTGGACCTTGGTTCACCTTGAGTATCGAGACAGGCTAACTGAAATCTAATTTCGAGGTTTAATTAAAGTTGAAAAAAGGGATGAAGATCGAGGAAAAATTCGATTCTGAACTGACCCGGCTGAACCCATCGAGGAGCAAATCCTCTTGTGTCATGAGTTCATTATTATTCTCTTGCCGGGTTGGTAATTCACAATTGAATTGCTTCTTCTGTCTCTTTTTCTCTCAACGGGCGGAGAATTCCAATTGTCCCCAAGTAACTACCTCAAGCCTTCTATTGAAACTCATGCTCGCAGTTGTTACGATTTTCGATATCATCGCTCAGCTCTGTCTGAAATCCTATTAACCTTGTTCAAAACCTACCCGAAAACTCAAAGAAAAAACAAGCAGTGAACTCCAACACAATGTGTTGATAAGGCGCGTCATTAACTCGCACATATCAACCCCTTTAGTTTTCATTTACAGAGATTTCAAAAAAGGCAAGCAGCACAACAAGAGAATTCACGATCCAACACTGCAAGGTCAACGACGCACCTTGACGAGACCGTGTATTGTGAATCTAGAAAGCTATTCGAACAAATTTAAGTTTTTTGATCCGCCTCAAGCAAAATCTTATCAGATTCTTGAAGAAAAGTGGTACGGAAAAATTTAAGCGAAGAAAGGAAAAATTCTGTCGAATTCCTAGAAGATAAAGTCGATTTAAAGGTATTTTGGGGCTAAAATACCCAAATCACCGGTATTATAAATCCCGTTATATTATTGAAAAGAAATTGACTCGATATAAATGCAATTGTATTAAATATGTCTTGATTTTGTTATTTTAAACGTCTTTTCATGCAAAGAAGCTCAACCATGTCCATGCTTTATTCATTCATGAATTGAAAGTAAGCAATCCAACATCCCGAAAATCTACCGATTTGCCGTAAAAAATCGCAGAAACTTGATATACCAGGTCGATGTACCCACTCTTTGAATTTACCAATCAATTTAGTGAGTGCACGTAGGTATGTGAAAGTCAAAATGCTATAGTCATTTTGGGTGCATTCATTTTTCATGAAACAATTGTAAGTAATTTCAATCCCGAAAAACCATAAATTTCCCGTATAAAATCGAAAAAATCAAAATATGTCGACTCCCTGACGTGAAAATTGAATTCTACGTGTGAAAATACTTATGTATCGATATGCTGAACAGAATGCCCGCCTCTCCTCGTTATTTACAAACCGTTCCTATTCTCATCTTAAAATTGTTCTCAGAGCTTTGTGTTATTATCAGCTTCCATTTAAACCTCGGTTTGATGGCCGAATCGGCTGCCCAAAAAGCAAGCCATTTTTGAAGGGCTCTATGAGAAATTCGTGATATTATCAGCTCTCAGGAAATCACCTCATGGGTAAAATTGCTGATATAAATCGAGTGCTTAAAATAATCGTATTCAAGAAACTAAGGCATTAAACTATGGAGTCAATTTCGTTTTAATAATATAACGGGATTTACTTGTCTTCAGGTCAAAACTCATACAAGGAAGCCCCTTGCAAGAGGCTAATTTTTTGTAATTTCACTCAATTTTTTCTCCTTTTTATAATTGAATTGCTTGTCACATTCTGAGGTCAATCATATTAAATTGTAATTTATACATTCCCCCCCTCCCCTTCATTTTATTTTTTGTTTGGAGAAGTTTTGTTGATTTCTTCGGATTTCGAATACTGTAACTTCTCTTCTATTTGGCCGATTTTTATGAATGAGACCTCTTTTAATTCGTGTTTTAACGGAGAGTAAGGAAAAAATTGCTAAAAACTCGCGAAACAATTTTTTTTGAAAATTGGACGAATCCTAGCGTGACGGTGAAATGGTTAATGAAGCGTAAGTAATTGGGCGAGGGGCTGAGGATCCCGGCATCGCTTGGCAACCGTCATTAGCTATTGTTCGTCGAGACGCCGACGCAGTGAGCAGGAGCGTGGGAAAGAGAGGGGTAAGTGGATTCCTGTATGAGCCACGTTTAGCTAATGGTCTAATGAGTCTCGAGGCTCATCACAGATTGCACTTACACAGATTGCACTGTGAAAATATACATTTTATCAGCTGACACTGACAATGTTGTCAGATGAACAGCACTATCAGAGCACGGGTACCAACTTTTGAAAAGTATAATCGAGGTTATAGATCTGTCAAAGCAACGTTTTGAACAAAACGGAGGAGTTAAATTCTCATTTCGAGAGTGCCGACCTGCTCAGCCATCCTCGAATCAATTCGCTTGATTCTGCTTATATATGCATATTTTAAATCAGCGCGCCCCATTCTTAGGCTTTTTTTGAAAAAACCAAGTAACGTAGACTCTTGGTATTCACTGCACATAAACTAATGAGCCCCAGAATGAGAAACAACTTTAAATCATAATTATTGATGGATAAATAAACTTTTTACACGCTTTGGAAAATCTCAGAAGTTCGCGGTAGTCACTTTTCGGTAAGGAACTAAGGGACTCGGTTATTGTATCGAGCAGGGTTCGAAACGATCGCAAAGGCGGTATACTACGTATACGCGCCAAAATTTCTTGAAGAGTTGAACCCTCAAATCGACCGCCTTCGTCGCGTAGGATTTGAAGCGAAGCTTTGGAGGAAAATTGAATCATTTTTTGTCAGACGAACTGAAAATGACTAATTATTCTCTTTTTATGGTACTATTCAAAAAAAATTGAAAGGGAGAAGAAAGTTCAAAGCTCATAATTTTTACATAAAAATATCACCACAGTATTATCTTCGGTATTACAGGGTGGTCGCAGTCAGTGCGAAAATAGATCAAGGAAAGTTCGGACAATCTCGGGAAAAAGAGCAAAATATCTCATAGTCTGGACAAAAATTGCGCCTTAAGAATAGACGAATCGGTTCTAGCCGCGTCACATGGTTTCAGCTTGGCTTTGGAAATCTTACAATTATTATTATTTATCACTTCATGTTGTCAGAAAAGTTCGAATATTTTCCTCGAATTGCTTGAGAGAAACTCGGAAAAAGTGAAGGACCTCCGCCTCCCATCCTAAAGTATTATTGCAACTTTGGGTCATAGTTGCCAGATAGTGCTGGAATATTAGCATTTTTTATTTAATCACCTGTAAATTATCCTCATTTTATTGGACAATCTGGCAACCTCGCTTCGGGTATAATTTATGCTAAAACAGCCCCCTCCCACGCGCACTCACAGAGCAAAACAGTATATACAATTCAAGTACGGCCCGTATGTGCAACTTTTAATCGATAGAACGACGGTAAATTTCGACCATACTTCGTAGTTACACACCCTCGTAGTTCTGTACCTCGCTCTCTCATCTTCAGTTTCAGGTTTATTTCGATACACTTCTCAATATTTATGAATGCTTGACAATACATAAATCTTTAAAATGGAGTCGGGCATCCTCGTGTCTCGCTGCTTGTGAGGGGCGCTCATATATCAGTATCGAGTGTGTGCAGTCATATTTTTCTTCATCGCGCGATGAAAAGACTTGTTTGGAACCCTGCCAGACCGTCAAGGAACGTACCTAACCTCAACGGCATCGCGCCCGAGAATCGTAACAGAATGCGACAACTGCGCATCGGTGGAGACCTTCAAAGGCGCATCCCTCAATGAAAAAGAGTCACACTAATGCCCCGGGCCCCTCAATGCCTGAAGGCGAGCCTTTTGAAATGAAGATCTTTAAGGATTTTCGTGTCCCCTGCGTTTGGCAGATATATATCACTGTACCGTCCTCGCCGCACAGTGGATCGAGTCAATTAGAGAGGTCGGACATGAAATTTTTGACTAAAATAGCAAATTTTGATGTTTAATTCGTCACATTTTAAATTTTGAGGGGTGTTTCTGAAAGAAAATTTTACGAGAAAACTAATGAAACCACTTTTAGAACAGGGTGTCTAGCATCAGGAAAAACCGGAAAATATCAGGAATTTTGGCCGATCAGGAAAAAATCAGGAAAATATTAGGAAAATTGGAGAATCGGACGTTTCATCAGGAATTTTTTTACGCAAATTTCTTCAGCGGAGAATGTCTTACTGCTATTTGCCTACCGTGCCAGGAGTCGAGAAAAATCAGGAAAATATCAGGCATTTTCAAAATGAAAAAATTAGGATTTTTTTATAAAATATCAGGAAAAATCAGGAAAATATCAGGATGTTTCAAAATTAAAAAATACTAGACACCCTGTAGAACCTCAAAGTCTTGTATAAATTGAGTTATGAGCTTTTAAAGTTTCCAGATTTTGTCCGATCTCTCCTACTGACTCGATCCACTGTGCGCCGGTTCGGGAAAAGTTAGCGTTTATGACAACCGCGGAATCTCTAGCGGCCCTCGATACAGGTGAAGAGGGTCTCTTTCGGGCGCAGTCATCTTGAAAAATGAAAAGTTGTCGGCTACTTCGCCGTTCGATTTGACTCTATGCGCAGAGGCCAAGTGTCTGCAGAATAGAAGACAATTATGGTATTTAGTGTTAGCTAAATCGGAATCATTTCTCATCGAAAATTAAGAGGGAGCAGTTTGACACCGAGGGTATATGATGGTCACGCGAATATATATTTCGCCCTCAATTCTCGATGTAGGCCAGAAAGCATCCTCCGCGCAGCAATAGTCACCTATTCGAGGATAGTTATCTATTCCAGTTCTCAAAATTATCTACTCTTTTTTGGTATCACAAATGAGGACCTGAGGGTTTTTGATTTGTTTTCATTTTATTGTATTTTTTTTTATTTTTTCAACCTTTTAAATACTCAAGTGATTTAAGAGAAATCATTTGTTTTATTGCCTCTCAATGTATTCATAGTTTAGTTAGGGCTTGTCATAAATTATGCAAAGTTCTAGGAGTGGTGGTGGGGGGGGGGGGGGGCTGAAATGAGCGTTGCGCCATTTTGTTTTTACGTATTAAAGTATTGAGGGGCCTATACCTCACGAAAGCGTTATGAGGTGGAATGGGGAGTCAAAAATACCGAATAAGTGCGTCACGTAATTCATGAACGCTCCCGTAATTAAATTGGAAAACTTTGTAAGTTTTTAACGTATGTTTTTAATGTATTCCAAGAGAATATTAATGATAACTCATTGAAATCGGATCATTCATAGCTCATAAAAAGTCACACGTGATAACCCACAATTCGTGTTCAAATTTTTCTTTTTTTGAAAGTCAGCTGCGCTTTTTATGAAGACACGTAACAAAAGAATACAATATTTCCGCAATTAATTCAGTCATAATCCCGCACTTCTCCTGTTTTTTCGATCAGCATCTTTTCTCGGAAACACTCGGAAGTGCTTTTCGGGGCGTGATGGTTGAGAACTTTTTTTTGTAAATTGACGCCTCACGTCAAGTTCAATCGTCATTGATCCCTGACTTCCAGTGCGCGTTCTGAGTATCCATTAGAGGATTCAGTCATGACATTTTTCTGACGTCGTTGATTTTAGTTCTCTCGCGTGCAGCACTGAGTGGTTTTAGACGTCCTCTACGTAACGCCGATGCCCTGAAAGGAAAACAAAGACGCATTTCAGCCGAGTATCCGGTATCCAGGTCTTTCTGATCAACCCTCGAAAGGTATCCATCCTCGCAGCAACCCTGAAAATAAAAATCAAATCTTAAAAGCCCTATGATGCCGTGCTAAAGAAGAACGCCGTATGAGCCTTTAGATGTTGCCGGATTTACTTCAATAAAAACCGAATTTTCTTGGAACTTTGCGATCACTTTTCTTCAAAATTTTCAGATAATTTTGTTCACAATTTGATCTAAAACATCTCAAAATTTCAAGAAGAAATGTTAACAACTTTCCTCAAAAATACACGTTCTATCTTGATAAATTTGGCAACTCTCGATTGTTTATACGGCGTTCTTCCTCAGCACGGCAGTATGGATCATGCGTTTACTTTTTGTGAGTTTCAAAGCAGTCAAACTTCGGTTTTTGCAACAGAAGTGTGAATTTTAATTAGTTATGTCATGATAATACTCTTCGGTAAAGAGCTATATCTATAACTCGGCCTTCAGGACGCCCCAATTACTCTATTCGTAATAGGTTTTCACCAAATTTACACGCGTGCTCCATCACATTTCCCCGTTTATCAGCATTTATAAACATGTAAAATGAACCATAAACGCGTTCAAATTTTAAGATAAAGTTGAGGTTAAGTTCCTATCGTCTTGTTGCCATTCGTCGTATGGGAATCCCCCCACACCGAGCACAAAAATGTGCGGCGCATAATCGGAAGTATCGCCAGAAATAGTTTTAGTCGGGGAGTGTGACCTCCCCTCGCAATCTAATTTTTTTGAGATTGTTAGGAAGTATTTCTTTAATGAATCCTCTGTAGATATCTTAGAAAATGTCACAATGACCGACTTACACATTTTCGCGGCTGCTATCCGCAAGATCGCGAAGCAAGGAGGATGTCTTCACATTTAGCTTTCAGAGTATTTGGACCTAAAAATTTGCTAGGTACAAAAGGACTACGTGCAAAACGGGCCATTTGGGGCTCGGGGCGGATACCTTTGAGACTTGCCCTATTCATTCACCTAACAATGCCCCATCTTTTCCCAAAGTTTCAAGCCCCCCAAAAATTTTGGGGAGACGCGGCGGGGGGTCAAAGTTAAAAACCGGCAAAATTTTCGCGAATTTATTACTCGAAAACCAAGAAGTTTTGGAAAACGCGGTTTAAACGAGCGTATTCAGCGTGACGAGAGCTTTCAGAAAATGTATAACATCATAGGGTTTTGTCAATTTCAGCTCGAGTTATCGCCTCCGAAGCGCCGGAACGCTCAAAAAAGACCCCTTATTTTTTCACGTTTGGGCCGATTTAAAAAAAAGCCATTTTTTTATTTTGATGAAAAACTGATATGTTGTTCCTGACTCTCTGTAGCCCCTCTGGCTCTTTACCGCATGCTGGGGAAATGTTTTGGTCGCGAGTTATAAGAGCGGAAAGGAGCGAAAGTCGGGAAAATCGGCTATTTTAAACTGCGCGCGCGGCGTTGATCGGAGGGAAAACGTCCCCTCCCACTCAGTTCGGCGAATCACACTCCTCTGCCGACCTCGCATTGTTGCCACATGTCTCCTGATCCGTCGCCGCGCGCAGTTTAAAATAGCCGATTTTCCCGACCTTCGCTCCTTTCCGCTCTTATAACTCGCGACCAAAACATTTCCCCAGCATGCGGTAAAGAGTCAGAGGGGCTACAGAGAGTCAGGAACAACATATCAGTTTTTCATCAAAATAAAAAAATGGCTTTTTTTTAAATCGGCCCAAACGTGAAAAAATAAGGGGTCTTTTTTGAGCGTTCCGGCGCTTCGGAGGCGATAACTCGAGCTGAAATTGACAAAACCCTATGATGTTATACATTTTCTGAAAGCTCTCGTCACGCTGAATACGCTCGTTTAAACCGCGTTTTCCAAAACTTCTTGGTTTTCGAGTAATAAATTCGCGAAAATTTTGCCGGTTTTTAACTTTGACCCCCCGCCGCGTCTCCCCGAAATTTTTGGGGGGCTTGAAACTTTGGGAAAAGATGGGGCATTGTTAGGTGAATGAATAGGGCAAGTCTCAAAGGTATCCGCCCCGAGCCCCAAATGGCCCGTTTTGCACGTAGTCCATTACCTCTCCGAAAAATAGCTGGAGTCAGGGTTGCGACAGTCGGGGAAAACCGGGAAATGTCGGGGAAAATGACAAAAATGTCAGGAAAAATTTGTTAAATCACCTTCATTTGCTTTCTAGACTGGGTTTGAGATTTCGAACAACAAATTTTGCCTGAAAACTATTTTCAGTTATGCCTTCTCAACCATCCGTCACATCTTAAATTGTCAGGGAATTCCACCAAAATGTTTCAGGGAAATCAGGGAAATGTCAGGGATTTTCATTCTCTAAATTCTGAGGCAACCCTGTGGAGTCTTTTAGAGCCCTAACCCCATGGTTCACCCACCTCGTCCTATGATAATGACGGTTTCATAAAAACCAAACGTGACGAAAAAATTTATTTATTGCTTTGACTTCACCGGTTTATCTCAAATTTAATCCTGACAGCCACTTAATCAAGCAATCGATTTAAGCACCGGCATTAGCACCAACATCATAGTGCGTATGTCTTCCCTGTAAATGACTCACAGTCCCATGCACACGTCTTAATCATCCGATTCCGATAAGAGACTCTTACCATGCTTTCGCGTGAACTCATTCGTTCGAAATAAGTCGGGCCCGAAAAGTTTACGACGTTTACACTGAAGAGGGTCAATATCTCTTCGACACGGAGCGTTTAATCCTACGCATCAAACACTTGGCTCCTCTTACTGTTGTTGTTTATTGTACTCGCGCCAAAGTTCGTCGCTCCTCTGACGTAAGGGCGTATGTATATTTTCTTGTGAGTCGCGGAAAGCATAGAGTTAAACGAAGAACAAGGCTCATGTGGAAATTGAGGTACGCCCTTACGTCATAGGGGCGACGTGTTATGCGTTCATCAGCGATGAAAGCTGCGGCTGATGTGACGTCATGGCGGAATACTTGTTGCGTCATATCATATGACGCTCATATGACGTCATTGGTTGTGACGCTTACTACCTGACAGGACCTGGTCACTAGCCTTGAAGAGATTCTGGTGCACGAGGTAATGGCTCGTCGAATTTAGTCACCTGTCAAACTCGCAAAGGTATGATGAGCTTCCTCAAGTTACTGGATGATAAATGATTTGATCGCTGCTCAAGCCTCAAAAATTGACGAAGTTTGTTTTAATCAATGAAAGTTAAGGCGAAATATAATCTGTGCATTCAAACGTTGCCTGATTTTGAGAACCCCTTTAATATTTCAAACTGAACACCTATTTGGGGGTGTAGTGTGAATAGATCAGACAGCCTTTTGAAAAAATTAAGTAGCCAAGTGCAATTTCCGCAATTATTGAATTGCAAAAAATGTCGAATATATTCTTGTAATTCGACTGTGTTCAAGTTTTGTATTACAGTTTTTATCGACTTGTCCCGTGATAACAAACCTGTCGTTTTATCTTCGCGAGATTCTTCCCTTCATCTTTGGTGGCAACAAAAAGAAAAATCAAATGCGAATAAAATTTTAGAGGCTAAACTCTCGCGTCTAAAAAATCTGCTTTTATGAATCGCAAGTCAATCAAAGCTTTCACGAACTTGCGAGGGACCTCTCTGAAGTTGTAAAATTCATAATAAAATGCATTGGATTTATTAGCTAGTCGAGACAGACGAATCGTAGATTGGGGAGGAACGGAAACTTCTGAAGGAGATGAGATGGATGGGAGTGAGAGCTCATCCATGATAGCAAGAGTGTAATGGAAGGGAAGAGGAATCAGGAGAGAAAATTGCAAGCTGTAGAGTGGTGGCGGTGGTGGTTTTTGTGGGTTCACAGAATCCTCTTTCTCTTGATTTAATAGTTCTAAGCGTGCAGTCATTCAAGCCATTTAACGTCATTCATGTCCCACAGACCGCCAGTCTAGAAGAGTTCATTCATCGCTCTCGCAGAGTTGCCAGTTGACCTGATATTCATTTCTTCATGTCAATATTACTAACGAGTCTGGAGACTGTTTCACTTGCATCGACGCTATTGACGTTCCTGCGTTTAAACCAAGGTTCAAATCTTGGTTACCATCGCTATGTTTCGCCTTCAAAAATGCTCGACGCAACTTTTGAAACACGCATCCGTGATCTCCGTTTTGCGCCTGTCCGGTATTCACCTTTACTACCCGATTTTCATGGACGCCGGCGCCCAGCCTCTAGGGTTAAGAGCTATAAGGAGCTGAAATTTAAAATTCTTTCATCTTTCTCTTCATCTCCTCAATATACATTCTCTCAATTTTGAAATATAGCTATTCTAGTCAGAAAAACAGAAAAAAATGATTCTTTGGACACATCTTCAACGAGTTATGTCACATGGAGTTCTTGAATTTCTTTCGATAAGATCTTTGAGTGGTTCTCTTCTTTCGGTTTTTATTCATCCCAGTTTGAAAATTCTTAAAGTTTTAGTGAGTTGAATTCTTCCTAGACCCTCAAAAATCCAGTTATTGCCGATTTTCTTAATTTATTTAGGTACTACGAATAAAATACCGGTGTTGGTGCAGTGACATTATCTAAATTTCGTCAAAAAGCGGACTCGTGCCGTTTTCCACCAATTTTTCATTCAATTCAAGCTGAAGTGTCAGAAAATTCTGATACCTCGGCTTTATCGCGGGGAATTGGCAACCCGCGCGCATTCGGATATAGCGCCTTCAACATCGTATAAATATTTCAAACGCTACACCGTTAAACGCATGCGTTGATGTGCAGATTGCCTACACTGCGCCTGCCGGAGTGCTACAGTGTGCACCGTCCACTTGCGATCCACGGATCGGGCAATCAAGCACATTCTGTGGCCCTGAAGAATCAATGGCATAACCTTTTCAGAGTTTTCAGCAAAAAGGGTGCTTTTCTACTTATTTCAATTTACTGACGCCGCGACGACGCCGCGAATTCAAATGATCGCGGGAATGGACCACTAGACAAAGTACGAATTAAAGGATTCTGATACACGATTCCTAACCAAAATTTCACGCAGAACACTTTTCGCGCCACGAAAATGACTGAAACCAACTCCTAAAGAAGATATTAACGTTTTTATTTCCATTGGTTACAAGAAATTTGAACTGCCCGCTCACAAGAAACTCAAAGCTCTACGTGAGTCAAATCGCGCACTACAACGGTTTCAGCAAGCTTCTCAATCGAGCAATGTTCATTTCCCACCTTGTGTTGTTCAAACTATAAGCAATTTGCTATAGCTGAGCCAAAGCGTCAAGATTGAGGTTGCCAGATTTTTTTATCGCAGAGACTGTCATGATAAACGTTTAGCGCGCGATGTGAATCATGTAGAGCATTGAGTTTTCATGAGCGGGTGGTTTGAATTCACGCATCAAGAATTATTTAATATCTTCGTAAGGAGTTGGTTCCGGTAATTTTCGTTGAGCGCATCGTGTTCTACGTGAAATTTTGATTAAGTAGCATGTATCAGAATGCTGAAATTCGCACCTTGTCGAGTGGTCCATTTAGTAATCCGCGCGTACCTGATACAGCGCCTTCAACATCGTAGAAATACTTCAAACGCTACACCGTTGTACATACGGTTTTTATCGGAAATTGGACGACATTCCAATGTTTGCACAGCGTTTTCCGTAGTTTGACTCTTTGTGTTTCATGTTATGAACTTGTTATTGTTATGTTGAGATATTTTGAAATTATTTTTGAATTTATGTTCTAATGTGTGTGTGTTTGTGTGTGTTTAGGGTTACACGGGCGGAGCGGGAGCGGAAGCGGGAGCAGTGAGGACCCGCGGATGACGGCTGAGGCCGAGCCGGGGGCACCACCGAAGGAGCGCGAGCGCGATGGTGACGGGAGCATCAAGTGCTCCCAAGCCGCCGCCGCCGCCCCCACAGCCGCGCCCCGGGCCCGCGGGTTCCCGCCCGGCATCGGCCAAAGCGACCGCGCCGACCACAAGGACTCGAGGGACCGCGACCGCGAGCTCTACGACCCGGAGTACGCCAGCATGGAGGCCTGGCTCGACGAGCATCCAGAGTTCGTCCAAGATTATTTCCTCAGGTGAGCACCCCGTTTTTTTCAATCCACCCTTCCACCATGAAGTCTACCATCAGTTGAACCCGGAGAACCCGGGAAAAAAAAGAAAGAAAAAAAAAAACGAGACCGTTTCCGTAATGGAAGAGTTCGCCTGGTGATGAAGGTTGAAAATAATATCGTGCACGACGTCATATCCAGGCAGTTGGTGTGGTATGGACATGTGCAAAGAATGTCGGTGGAGAGGTTGCCTAAACAAGTTTTGGATTGGGCATCACGTGGGAAAAGGCGACGATGACGTCTCATGAAGGGATGGCGGCAGGGCGTCGACGAAGAGATGTTGCGTTGTCAGTTGTCCAAGAACCTTTGGGAAGATAGGCACATGGGGAAAAGAAGAAGAAAAAAAACTCCAGCCGAAGCCGTTCTTTTGGGCTATATGGACGCACCGTCCTCTTTCCGGGCTCAGAGGCCGGAAGTTCCGGGCGTAGCAGTCGGAGCGGTCGAAGCTACGGCTCCAGCACCCGGAAAGTTCGGCCTCTGAGCCTGGAACAGGTGGCATGTCTGTATAGCCCGTAACTTTTTTTCAGTGTAAGAAAGATGTCATCGCGGGGAAATCTTTGAAAAGTCAGGCAGCTAAGCTTTCAGAAGTTCAGTTTCCTCATCCCGCCAATTTTTCTCAAAAAAGGAAGGAGGGTTATCGATGAGGGCTGTTGTGGGGTTTTCCTAGCTAAATTTCTTCAATTCTACAATTTTTTGCTCATAGAAGGTCTACATTTTACGGAATGCATCATGATTATTTGGTCATTCTTTGTCTCTTTTTGTGTCTAGTATTGGTCTAAACATAGGTCTGAACTCTGAGAGCAGATTATGGCAAAATATCCGCATTTTTGGGCATTCGATTACAAAACCCGCAATAACCGCCAAAATCGGCCTTCGAATCCACGCTCAGGCCAGTATTATATCGTTAAGGAGATCGCAATTGACCAGTTCATAACTCATTCCACAAAATGTAGACCTTCCATGAGCAATGGACGGGGCAAGCACAGAAGGGTTCGAATTTGATGAAACTTTGACAGTTTGTTTATCGGTTAAAGTTCGCCCAAATGAAAAACGATGAAACGTGTATTCATATTGATTGTCGCGTTTAACAAAGTTGCCTCTGTCCTATTCCATCGCATCGCAGTTCGTATGTGTAGAGAGCTGCGAAATTAAAACGTTCACTGAAACCATTCATTCGTTGGCCCCACGACGCAGACTCTCCATTTCGGGCATGCAGAACGACTCACGTGCAAAAACGTTAACTGGCCGAACGTGCCCGGAAGTGGAGACCTTCACCTGTCGCGGGACGAGCCGTTGAGGGGGGGGGGGGCGAGGGGACGGGCCGAAACGCCACAGTGATGGGATATCAAATTTTTGCGCACCCCCGGCCCAGCCCGGCTCGGCTCCCTCCAGCCGCATAGCGCGTTATACCAGGTTAATTAGGTGCACGTGAACTCACCCGGCCACCCCTCCCCCCCCCCTTCCAACGTGTCGTCACCGACTCCCACACCGAAGTCCCGGATCTGGCCAAATACGCTCGTAGAATAATTGAGAGGTGCTTTTAGCTCACACTTTGAGGGTTTTAATTTCCCGCGTCGCATCGCTCAGCGCATTACGTAACAATAGCACCGCAGCTGAAACCCAGAACCGGCTTGTTAGCGCAGTTTAGTCGTTGGATAGGGGGTCAGGGAACATGAAATATGAATCATTCATGGTCATCAAAAAGCGAATTTTCTGCAGAAACAGAACGCGGGAGGTGCGAAACTTTGATCGTCGCTGAAGATACGGTGTTTCTGATCCACGGTGTATTGGCGATTCGCCTCATTTTTGACATTAATAATGCGTCGTTTTTTATGTTTTTACAAAAGCACTGGAAAAATTGCGTATTTCCCACAATATTGTATGGGAAACGCGTCATTTCTTTTGTTTTTACCATAGGGATGGAAAAATCGCGTATTTATAATGAAAAAAACTCCCCAATTTTTCAAAAATATCCCATCTTTAATAGGGCGGAATGGACGGATCGTTAGAAACTCTGCTTCTCATTATTTTTTCCACCAAGTCAGTGGCGGTTCTTGAAAGTTGGCAATGCTGTTTATCCTCCATCTAAATAATCTAAAACAATAGATTCTTGCTAAGGCAGCTTGCCTCACCTTAAATCGATATTTCTAATGGATTTAAATTGAGGGAAAATTGTGTTGCCAACTTGCAAAATCGCATCCGCACCGAGTCCATGTTTGTCGATAAATAACGACTTGGCAAGGTACTTCCTTCTGTTCAAACAGGAAGAATTCAGTTCTGCGAAAAAAAAGAGGAAACAGGAGGTAATGAAATCCCGCAGGAAAAAGTAGGGAATCCAGTCAAAGGAGGGGGAAATGTTTCTCCTCCTCCGCGCGATGTGTGAGTCAATTGGATTCGTGTATTTTTAAATTTCTACCAGGAAGCTGATTCTCTGGCCAATCCGATTACGACGTGATGATATAGCAGTGCTGCATCATTGGAATTTCTTCTGAGTAATGTGTGGTTTTTTATTGCGATGCACTATTTTCTACTTTGTTCTCGCGTGTTTTTTTTTTTTTTTTACCGGGGGTCGAGGAAAAAATCAGGGAAAATACGGAGGGAACACACGGGGTTCGAGTGGAGTTAAAAAAACTAGACATGACGTCGAGAGGAAATCGATAAAAGTGACGTCATACGTCACCGTTAAACTGTGCACAACAGCTCAAGAACGTCTTCATCACAAGACTGAGCTCGAGGAGCCCTCTGGAAAACTGCCGTGCTGAGGAAAAACGCCGTATGAGCATTCGAATGTTGCCAAATTTCCTCTTAGAAAATATCCATTTTTGAAAAAACTTATGAATATAAGGATAAAAATTCATAACTTTCCTCAAAAATGGATATCATTAGAAATGAACTTTTCAGAATTTTTAGATCAAATCTCGAAGAAAATCCCCCGAAAAATCGGAAGAGAACTGAACGCGCGTTAAGCAGAAAGGAACCAAGCCACACCCGCCATTGCCAGATTTAAATATTTTTTACATGGAAACGGTTGTGCGGATTTTTTTGCAAATTTCAGTGAATTTCCGCATAGTACGAAGTAAATTCCTTAAAATTTTCGAAGGTCACAGCACTAACGTTCTCTTATAAAAAATTGAATTTCCCAGTTAAATTTGGCAATAGCTGATATGACTTGGTTCCTTTCTGCTAAACGCGATCTAGCTATTCATAAATTTTCCTGAAAATTCCTTGTTTTTCGAAAGAAATTTGGCAGAGCCTGATGGCTCGTACGACGTTTTTCCCTAGCGCGGCAGAAAAGGTCGGTTGAAATTAATAAGGTGGGAAGGCATGCGTTGGTGAGGCACTCGAGACAAGTGTCGATGGTATATCGGAAAGGAGGGGGGTGGTTAGGGGGACGATTAATGTGGAGAAGAAGTCAAATTGATGTGTGTTTAAAACGTACGAAGATTGATGGGCCCCGAGAATGTAGCGTCCACGATTTCCCTCCCCGGATCCCTGTTGGTGTTGGGGCGATCCCTTTTTCAGATGGGTTTCCATGGTCGCTGCTAATCTGCACTTTAGGATAATGAACCGGGGGCTCCGCGCTCGTCCTGGGCCTCGGGCCGTAAAAGTAAATATTTTGCCTATTTTTAGCCCCTGCCCGTAATTGAATGAATTAAACTCTTAACGGCAGACGCTCTGTTGTCAAAACTTCGTCCGCTTCCACGCATGAGGTAGAGTCCCTTTATACTGCATGAGAGTAAAGACAATGCGAATCCATTTCTGATTGGTTCCTGTATTTCAGGCCTTCACAGTGTCACAAACGGGAATATAAAGATTGGTTTCATCAATACAAAGATTATAAACTAGAATGTACGCGGGGAATGGAGATGTTGCATGTGTGAAGCATTTGCGATTTGACTGTTGATTTCTATGTGAAAGTTCGCGAGAAACACGGTGGTGCCACTGGTTTTCTCTTAAATCAACTCCCAAGCTCAAAAAAAGCTCTCAAGTTGAGGCCAAAATAGAGGGGATATCCCACGCTATCCTGTGAGTCCACCTCTACATCAAGACAAACTCTCCATGCAAAGATAGGGAGCAAATACATTGACAGGGCTGCCACTTTATTTGGAGACTCCAAAACTGAAAACACAGCAACCCTGCTAATGTATTTGCTCCCTATCTTTGCATGGAGAGTTTGTCTTGATGTAGAGGTGGACTCTCAGGATAGCATGCGATATCCCCTTCATTTTGGCCTCAACTTGAGAGCTTTTTTTGAGCTTGGGAGTTGATTTCAGAGAAAACCAGTGGCACCATCGTGTTTCTCGCGAACTTTTACATAAAAATCAACAGTCAAATCGCAAATTCCGCACACATGCAACCTCTCCATTGGGGGTGCGGCAATAGTAACAAATGAAATGGGAGTGGGGACGGAGACAGGCATTCGAGAATGGGTTGATCCAAGATTACAGCAAACGTTCGATTTGTGTGATCTTTATTCCCGTTTGTGACATGCACAAGCCGCGTTGTCTCTACTCTCTCTACAAAGGGACTCTACTCCTATACCTAGCAAGGTGGAGAAATGGTGCTGGGTCCACACCATTTCGCGGGGAAACAAAGCCAAGAAATACCAAAAATTAAAATTAGAGTCACAAATACATTTTTAGAACTCTAATGCGCACCAGTACGAAACTGAGTTCCTATACCTGGTTTCGCCGCCATTTTTTTTTTTTTTTTTTTTTTTTTTTTTTTTTTTCAATTCAAAGTGTCTCGATGAGACCCTAGACCATACCCTTCCTAGGTCCTGAAGAACATCCCCATTTTGATTATTTTTTTGTATTTTTGTGCAGGAAGGCTTCTCGTAACGTAGTGGACACGTGGGTGGTGTCGCACGCTACATCGACGACGAGCCACGGGCACGGTGGGCCGCAGGGACAGGGACAGGGGCAGCCGGGGGCCGAGCTGGGCTCGAGCGGGGCGACGACCCCCGTGCGGAAGATCTCGGCCCACGAGTTCGGCGGCCTGGACACCCCGATCGTCAACAAGATCGCCGGGACGCCGACCTTCCTCTCCGTCACCACCTCCGTCGACGGCGGCGCCTCCGGACAGTCCTCCAGCATCTTCGGCACCTCCTCCCAGGCCCGCACCCAGAGGCTCTCCAGGCACGAGCTCAAACACCTCGACGAGAAAGAACTCATCTTCGAGCTCGTAAGTTCCATTCCTTCTGTATCAAATCAATCAAATCGTCGTCCCCCGCGCGAAGGAACGTAACTCCATTACAAGGTTGTAAAATTAACTCAAATAATTCATTTTTTTATAAGGATGTAGCTTTCCAATTGTTGTTCAAAATTCTCCTGGTTTTAACAGGAAATTAGAAGAAAACTCAGAAAAATTGTCAGCAAGAAATGCCCGAGACTCTCTCAGTACAAATGCAATTTGCGAGGAGAAATTTGGCAACATTCAAGTGTAGTTACGTTCTTTCGCGGGGGGAACGACGAAATATGGTCGAATCCACCGTAGAATACTCTGACGTGCTAAGGAAAAACGCCGTATGAGCCTTCAGACGTTGCCAAGTTTCCTCCGATAAAAACCGAATGTACTAGAAAAATTGCGAATATTATTTTACAAAATTTTGAGACGATTTTGTACGCGATTTAATCTAAAATATCCGAAATTTCAAGGAAAAATACGCATGAATGTTCTCATAAATACATATTTTATCAAGGGAAATTTGGCAACTCTTGAATATTCATACGGCGTTCTTCTTTCGTAAAAAGCTATATGTTTCGTGTGTGCTCTGAGTGAGGTGCCTTTTCACAATGATACCACTATACGACCAGGTGAGAGCCCGTGTTGCCTACACCGAAAATTGTAGGCGATCTGGCGATGTGTTAGAATCACCTTTCCACATTTTGGTAAAAGGGTATACATATTTTGTGTGCTCTGAAACGTTTACACCAAGAGGGTGTTAGATAATCAGTGAAATCGCTTGACGTACTCTATGGAAAGTCCTCGAGACATTTTTAACGTAGAGGGAAAAAATATTTGAGGAATCAACTTTAAGAGGCTTAGGATTGCGTATAGTGTTAGAATGACGTCAAATAAATGTTTCAGACAAAATTTTGAAGTCCGTGGCAAATTTTCTGTGGGAGATACGTCCCGGTATTATGCATTGCTGAAGCAAGTTCTACTCTCGCGCATAATATTATTTTGCACCGCAAGTTAAGAAGCTGAAAGCTCATGCCATCGAGGAACTTCCAAACAATGCTCGGCATGTTTTTGTACCTATAAAATTCCTCAAAGTTCACGCAAAGTTTTCAAAGAGGACATCTCCTTCCCCTTCGAACATAATTTCAGTGATCTCAGCTACTCGCAGTGGGGTGCCGTTTCCCTATATCTTCCAACAAACGATTTTACGATAGTGTTCATCTATCGTTACGTTACGTCAGCCGCGAAGTACAAATTGCTCGAATTAGTTTTAATTTTGCACCATCAGAACTTCTCGAAACATTCAATCGGGTAATTTCCCGGCCCGTGAGAATAAATGAGCCCAAAAGTGTCTCGGAGGGGGAGTAATTAAAGTTGCGGCTTTAAACTTGTTCCGCCCGGGAAAATTAAGGGAAAGATTGACGAGGCTTCAGGATTAAGTTAGTGAAATCGCGTTGGTAAGTCACTCTACGCCTCATCGAACGACGTTGCCGTGAGCCTCCTTAAATCTTCGCCGCGTAGTCAGTTTTAAGGCATTTCGAAAGACAAAATTTCAGTTTGATTTACGTAATTAACACTTACATATCTCGGTGTACCCTAAATGAGTTTCCAGATAGAACCCAACAATAAAAGTATGATTGATCGCTGCATTCGAAAGTTATTTTAAACCGTGTTACCCACACTATCAAACAATAATTAGGTACCGTAGTTAAAACTCTCCAATAACGAATGAGAAGATCAAATGGTCTTAATTTCGCAATAAGGAACTACGAGGCTCATCCGTAATTTCACCTGTCTGCCTTGGAAAACCAAAGGCACATACGTTGTCTCTTTAGTGGACCAGAAAGGATAGCTCCTATTTGCAAAATTTAGTCCAAATCGTCTGCTAAAGGCTGAGAAAGAGAGAGAGAAAAAAAAGGTAAGGGAAAAAAAGAAAATTAAATAAAAATATTAAAGTAATCCGATTCGACCGATATTCTGTCTCCAAAATAAATTGCAAAGAATAGGATAATTATAAGATTCAACTATCAAAACACGACTCCGTGAAAAAAAAAACATTATATCCAGGTCATTTGTCCATATCGTCACCGTCCGGCCAAAGTATCACAAGCACAATGCGAAATTCAAACATTTCCGCTGCCATTTTATTTTTTTACAGAGAAATTGTTCAACGAAGCTGTCCAAAAATTTCACAAAATTTTCTTTGTGCTTCCTATGAAATTTGGTGAAATTTTCAAACAGATTCAACCAACAATTTCTTTGTAAAAAAATAAAATGGCGGTGGAAATGTTTAAACGTCGCATGGCGCTTGTGATACTTCGGCCGGAAGGTAACGATATTTTGATTTTTTAGTCGGCTGTCCGTAGGTAAGGCACAGCTATATGCATGTGTCTGTTTTTAAAGGTGAATGCTACTAACAATAAGCCTTAATGGGAATTTTTCTCGGTTTTGTAGTACTGTGGCAACTCAGCGAGTTGATGAGGCTTTCGCGGATCCGCGTGTTTCACGATCCACCGTCCATAAATTCTTTATTGCTCAGAAATTAAGTCGAGGAGCTTTGCGAATAATAATCGTTCCCAAATGAGCGCGGTTAAATTGAGTGACTTAATTCAGTTGCTCCTCGTGTCGGGATAACATGAGACCCCCGACCCATTGTTTTCCCCTTCTCCCTAATCCTCTCCCTTTTTTACAGAGCTACCTATGCGCCAGTAGAGCTTTCCCATAACAAAAGGATTGGGAATTAAAATTAGACGGATATTGGTAAGGAGTGGCTATGAATATTAAAGTGGTTTTGACAGTCTCGTTGAGCCTATACTTCCTTCCGGGTTGCATCGTATCCAGTGCAGCAGTTTATTCATCGGGCTCAGTCCTGATCACCCTTTTTTAATTTTTTTTTTTTTTTTTTTTTTTTTTTTTTTTTTTTTTTTTTACTTTCTAATTTGGAATGATGAGCGTTTATCATTCAGTGTTCGAAACTCATTTTTTAGTTTCGGGAGCCATGTGGCCCATCAAGTTCGATTTTTAGGGGCTATTGGAGATTTTTTAGCGGCCAAATTGACTTTTTGCCCATATATTACGGCGCATATTAAGTGAAAAGTTAGACCCAAGATGTTTTAGTCACAGGATTAGTAGCTGTAACTTGTAATTTTCGAAAAATCATTAAACAGAAAAATTAGGATTTTTTTTTTTTTGGGGGGGGGGGGGCTAATTTTGGGAGCCACGTTGGCGCAGAGCCTTCATTTTTTAGGCACCGTGACTGATTTTTTAGGCGCATTTGGCGCATTGCCGCTCGTGAATTTTGAACACAAGTTTCGAGGATGAACCCTTCCTTCCTCGATTTAAGAGGAAGTGCCTCCAAGAAACCACGGCGCCCTGTCTCTTCCTTCAACTCAGTTGAAACTCTGTAGTGAGTGTCCCTCGATGCTTAAAATTTAAGATCAACCAAATGATCAGCACGATCAGCAGAACTGCCAGAACTCTAAACAGTAGTGAACGATATCGATCAATTAGCACACTTTGGTGCGCCTTCATTTTCGTCTGATACTGTGCAATACTCTCGTGGTGGAATAGTTGCTCAGAGCGCCTTGTACAGTGTCGCCTCGACTTGATGGCAGAATATCGAGATTACATTGCACTCTAGCGCATACGCAAGTACCCATTTTCTCATCACCGATGATGGAATAAAAACATGCATTCCTCAATTTACGATGTTGCAAGTTTTTCATTGCCCATTTTTTCTGGGTGACCGTAAATGATTACCTTAAATCTGCTGTGATTTTTCCGTGAAATGACGAAAAATAACATGTTCATTTTTCATTCATGTCTATTTGTATGCTTTCTTGAAAAGGGAAAAGAAAGTTTGAAAAGTTAACTTCGAACGAACGAAAACGGATCCGAAATATTATAGCCCTAGAGGTAAACGGGCCCGAAGAGTTGATAAAGCACCGAAACGCACTAACTCAAATTAGTGGTATTATCAGCCCCCCTTTTCCCTTAATGAGTTATTATTTTATCTTTAAAAATGCAATTCCAGTATGTAGTCTTGAATGTATTTAAAGTTTCTACAGTCACCCAGAAATTCCAGGGTCTTTCCTTATAATTATTTCTGAACTGGCTCAACTTGAACATGAACGTACGTAACTTACAAGTCGTTTGAGTCGTATTTTTTCTTATTGTAATTTTACGTTTTATTTGGTCAGTTCCAAAATTTATTTTGTAATTGTCGTATACGAGTCATTTTTACTATAGGATACGAGTAGGTAATCAAAACGAATCACTCCAATATTAAAGCCCTTTCTCTTTTTTTGACTTTTTGCTCTCTAATCATTTCACAATTTTTAATCAGAACAACAGCAGGTTTCAACGAGAAGCATTGAAACAGAACTAATTAATTAAATGTGCAGTGATAGGGGAATGGAAATTTAGTTCACTTAGTAGTATGTAAGCAACGTTGCAGCAACTAATGGTTTAGTTGCCCTTCAAAGTCACTTTTTCCAACTCTCGAACTATCGTAGTTTCCTAACGACATCGATTTTTCAACCGAGATAAGCCCTCTTCAATGCATCACTCGCATTTTTGTCACGTGTGGCTTCGACCAACTGTTAGTCACGTCTCTCGTAAATGCTCCACATGTTCACATCTCACGTTGATACGCTAAAAGGAGTAGAACATCGGAACTCGGTTCTCTTGGAGAAGGCATTTGGACGCCACCATTGCGACCTCTGGGAACACAATTTGCCTATAATTTTAAATGAAGGCAATTAATAATAGTTTTGCACTTTTATTTTTTCCGTTGGTTTTTCTCTGAAGTATTTTGCCCTATTTCTTTCTTCTTTTGCTTCTTTGTGTAAGTAGCTGAATGAATGAGGAAGAAATGGAAATGAAACATCAGAACTCGCTCCTTGCGGAGAAGGAATTTGGATACCACTATTGCGACTTCAAGGACCGCAATTTGCCTATACTTTTAAATGAAGGCAATTAATAGGAGTTTTGCACTTTTATCTTTTCCGTTTATTTTTCTCCTAAGTATTCTACCCTGTTTCTTTTGCATCTTTGTGGAAGCAGCCGAATGAATGAAACTCGCCTTTCCCGGAGAAGGAATTTGGATACCACCATTGCGACCTCAAGGAGCGCAATTTGCTTATACTTTTAAATAAAGGCAATTGTTAGGAGTTTTGCACTTTTATCTTTTCCGTTTGTTTTCTCCGAAGTATTTTGCCCTGCTTTGTTGCTTCTTTGTGTATGTAGCTGAGAGTATGACTAAGTCTCGGGTTTTCTTTTTGTTCTCAGGTGAAGGACATCTGCAACGAGCTCGACGTCCGATCCCTGTGCCACAAGATCCTGCAGAACGTGATCACGCTCCTGCACGCGGACCGGGGGTCCCTGTTCCTGGTGCAGGGCGAGCGCGGCTACACGAGCTGCGGCCACTCCCACTCGCACAGCTTCAGCGAGCACTCCAACTCCAACAGTATTAGCTCCAACTCCGGCGCCGCTGCCAGCAACGGCACCGGCCGCCCCGAGCAAGTTCCTGAGCGCGTCCTCGAGCACGCTTCCTCGCCCGGGAAGCTGGCCAAGGAGGGCGCCGGCTCCGTCGTCGTCGGCTGCCCCGTCACCGGCTCCACCAACGTGGGCTCCCTCGGGGCCTGCGCCCGCGACCTGGACTCCGACGTCTTCCCGCCCTCCGCCCACCCGAACCACCCCCACACCCACACCCACCCTCACCCTCGGCCGGACGACGGGGAGCTCTCCGACTCGGGCGACCCGCCCGGCTGCAGCTCCCGGGTCCTCGTGTCCAAGCTCTTCGACGTCTGCTCCAAGTCCACGCTCGAGGAGATGGAGAAGAAGGAGGAGATCCGGATACCCTGGGGCGCCGGCATCGTCGGCTACGTCGCCGCCAGTGGCCAGTCCGTCAACATACCCGACGCCTACCAGGTAAGATACCGTCTCGAGTTTAACACCTCCCAGACCTCCCTAGGCTCTTGCAGAGGCGGATCCAACAGTTTAGCAACATCGGATATCCTCCATTTAAACCTATGCTAGATAATCGATTCTTGTCAGAGCACCTCCTCCCTCACCCCCAAGAATACATTTCCGTAGGTTTATATGGAGGAAATCCGGTGTTGCCAAATTTCTGGATCCACCAACGGGTTCTTGTTGCGTTGTCAAACTACCCAGGAGTTCTTCCTAGGCGGAGTAATGAAAGACAAACAAAGGCCCTCCACTGATTGCTTGGCAATGGTGGATGTCTTCACTTTTGGCCTTTTTGGAACTGCTGCCACCTATCTAAGTGGCTTTTGAGCGCCACGCAAAGGAAAGCGCATTGCCTCACGCGCATTGCCACACAAGGAACCGCGGTTGTCAAAATTTAGATAACCTACTCCGGAAAGTTACGCATCTGGGTTATCAATGTCACTCGTCCAGATCAGATAGCCTTGTTAGAGTCCACGCCAAATAAGTTTACGCACTTTTAGACTGCTACAGAAGATCCGCCATCTTGATTCCACCATTTATTTTAGAAGTGCATAAACTTATTTGGAGCGGTCTCTGCTGGTGTAAGTTCACTACCTCCACTCATGCGCGAAGCGCAGCTACCTGGGCGAGTGACGTTCGTAATCTAAGTAGGTAACTTTCCGGGGCAGGTCATCTGAATTTTGACGACTGCAGTGAGCCAAAGGCAACGTGCTTTTTTGGCATGATATGTCGGGAAGTTAATCAACTCAGATTTATATGTGTATTTCGGTCATCCCGATGTAGAGTTTATTTGATCCTAACTTTGAGTTGGTTGAGATTCCATGCTGTATCTTTGATACATACAGAAGCAAAGCGCAAGTTTGTAGGCAAATAAAAAGCGGACCCTACGAGACGACGAGATCGGAGGGATGAGCCGAGATCAAGTGGCGCCGCACAGTGGATCAAGTCAATATTAGCGGTCGGACAAAATTTATAAACTTCATACGCTTATCACTCCGTTTATACAAAACTTTGAGGTTCTAAAGTGGTTCATTGGTTTCCTAGTGAAATTGTCTTTCAGGGGCACATCTTAAAATTTAAAGTGTGACGGAACAAACACCATAATTTGCAGTTTTACTCAAAAATTTGATGTGCGACCTCTCTGATTGACTCGGTCCACTGTGCGGCGCGTCGCGAGGGAAGGAGCTCGTGCCGAAAAGTTCGCGTGTGAAGGCTCCAAGGGTTGTTCCCACCCTCTCCTGCGCCGAGCCGACGGATGATCAAAGCTAGTATCAATTACGGCTACAGAGTTTACTATGCGAGCATATTCGCAGCCCCGGGGCGGGAGGTGGCGGGGGGCAAGTTCCCGAGCGCATTTGGACGTATTTCTATCAACTATGTGCATTATGACGTGAGCCCTGTCATGCATATATTCTTACGGGTCTCAGGGCTCATGTCTTAATGCGCATAGTTCCGTTGGGTAGAAATACGTCCATTTCGCGCTCGGGGGGTCATTCCATATCGGCGGAATTCAATATCGTCGCTCGTGCGAAGATTTATGGTTGCACAGCGGGCTCCCGGAGAGCGAGCGAGCTGCGTCGCATCGCGGATTTGTTTCCGCGGAGTTTTGATTTACCGCGCCGCGCCGCCGGAACCCCGACGCGGGCGAGGGAGGGCAAGGATTGGCCCCGTGGATCCCGGAACACATGTCGCGACACAATCAAAACTTGCGTCCTCGGCCGGAATACGTACTACGTACTCTGCCATCCTAAGGAAGAACGCCGTATAAACCTTCAGGCGTTGCCAAATTTCCTTTGATAAAACTTGAATTTCCTGGTAAACTTATGGATATTTTCCTCCCAATTTTTCAAATTATTTTGTTAGCAATTTCAACTAAAGTTACGGACAATTTCAAAGAAAAATATTCATAACTCTCCTCAAAAATAAGCATTTTATCGAAGGAAATTTGGCAACTCTCGAATGTTCATACGGCGTTCTTCTCTTAGCACGGCAGTACTCGCAACTCGCTCGCCGACGCGCACTGCTAAGCGCCAGCCTCGCCGCGCTGTACCCCTTTATCTTCGACTGTCTCTTTGACGCACGACTTCCTTCCAAGTCCCCCCTTCGATGTTACTACGTTTCAATCCGCAGGTGGTCGTTTTCTGTCGTGCGAAGGAAGAACGCCGTATGAGCCTTCGGACGTTGCTGGTTTCCTTTCACGAAAGCCCAATTTACAGGGAAAATTTTGAATATTTGTATTCCAATTTTTCGGACGATTTTCCTCGCAATTAAATTTAAAATATTTGAAAAATTCACGGAAAAATATTCGAGAAGTTCCACAAAAGTGAGCTTTTTATCGAGGGATATTTGGACCGCGTTAAACAGAAAGGAACCAAGCCACATCAGCCATTGCCAAATTTAATCGAGCAATTTAATTTTTTACATGAAAACGGAAGTACGGATTTTCGTGCAAATTTCAGTGGATTTTCTCTACAGTACAAAGCAAATTCCTTAAAATTTTCAAAGGAATCCACGCAAACATTCTCTCGTAAAAAATTAAATTGCCCAATTAAATTTGGCAATAGCTGATGTGGCTTGGTTCCTTTCTGTTAAACGCGGTCCATTTGGCAACGCTCGAATGTTTTTACGACTTTTTTCCAAGCACGGCATTATTCTTCAGAAACAGCAAATCGGGAATGTTTGTTTTTGCGAGTGAGCAAGGACTCGTGAAGCACCTGCATTCCTATAGGTGGAACCAGGGCCGGATTCACCTACTTGCCGCCCATGGGCCGCCTATATTTTGCCGCCCCCTTCTAATTCGTTTTGAAACTCGATAAAAACCATCAAATGAACGTGCTAGCGGGGGAGGGGTGCATAAGACGCATTTACTCGTGTTGAACACACTTTTTGGGAAAGCCCTGTCAACACTACTAGCAAAAGTTCACGAAACTTTGCGCGAAAGTTAAGTTCCGTAAACCTACCTCTGTGTGGACAAGGCCTTCCATTCACAAGAAATGAACGAAAAAATTATAAAAGAACAAACATAAATGTGGTTCAATGATTTTAACTTCCGCCGCCGCGCCGCGCCGCGCAGACCGCACCGTGTTGGACGCAATGCGTGAAGTATTCACGCAGTCTTGTAGGCGCTATGCGATTCACGCTGACCGCATTGTGTTTGGCGCAATGCGTGAAGTATTCATGCATTCCTGTAGGCGCTATCCGTTTCACGCTGACAGCAATGCCCGCACTGTGTTTGATGCAAATGCGTGAAGTATTCGTGCAGTCTTGTAGGCGCTAATATGTGTTACATGCCGATCGCCGCGCCGAGGGCTTCTCCTTTTCATCTCAAATCCTCGTTATCATTTCTCTGTAAGTCGTTCAGACTATATTGCGTGTTTGGTCTCTCTCTTAACTCGATTTATTGAAGGTGCTGGCTCTTGTATTACCTAAAGACAACAAAATTAGAAATTACTATACTCTCAGGAAATGAGAGATTTTGTCGCCTTTTCTCGTTTGTAATTTTGTTTTTATAAATCCGATTTTTTTTATACCTACACTTTAAAAAATTGCAAATTTTTGCCGCCCCTTAGATTTGCCGCCATGGGCCACGGCCCATGTGACCACCCCCTTAATCCGGCCCTGGGTGGAACCAGTAATTTCCTCCGATTGAGGAACAGATTGTGGGCTGATTTTTTCTTTGAACGTGAAGGGGAAAAGGAATCTTAGTCCATACCTAGAAATTCAAAATCGAGTATTTGATAACAGATCATGGGGGGTTGTTCAGCAGAACTGGGGGGGGGGGGGGGATGCTTAAAACAGTCAAATCAAACCAGATCGGAGTTAGAATAGATATACTTAGAACATTGAGTATACTCTCTCTGCAATGAATCTTTTTCCAATACCTAAGTGTAGCATAATTTTTTGACTCCCGACACCTTACATCTTACATATTTTTCCTTCTCAAAGTAATTTATTATCTACTTCAAAGATAATTACTGTCATGCCTATAATACATCAAAGTTCCTTTCTGATTCACCAAATCTTAATCAATTTTTGTTTTAATTTTTCAGGACGAGCGATTTAACCATGACATAGACGCTCGGACAGGCTATAAAACACAGTCTATGTTGTGTATGCCCATCAATGACTTCAATGGCGACGTGATTGGTGTAGCTCAGGTGAGTGCAGATATACCATTCCCGATGAACCTACTCTCCTAATGATTTTTTTAGTATGGATTCTAGGACCCGCTAGTAGGTACTTCCTACTTCTAAATTTAGCTCGCAAAAATTGAAAATCCTCCCTCCCGCCCCTTCAAAAAAGAAATTATCATTTAATTTTCCACCATGCATTTTACCCTCATTAAAGCACCCTTCCTTTAGTTTAGGCGACTGTGAGATCATATCTAATGTAAAAGGAAAACAAAATTTTTCATGTATTTTTAGGTATCTGCTTTATCATTTAATTTTGCTTTACCAATACTATTTTTTTTTTTTTTTTTTTTGTTCCAGGTTATTAACAAGCAAGGTGATTCAGCATTTACGCCCAATGATGAAAAAGTATTCGAGAGTTACTTACAATTTTGTGGTATTGGTTTGCGAAATGCACAGCTGTATGAAAAAAGTCAGTTAGAAGTGAAACGAAATCAGGTTAGAATGGCTCTAATATACTTTTCTCTCAGCAATGATGCACGTTCGATCACTGTGCGCCCAAGATATTATGAAGGCCGCAGATTGGAAGCTATCAGAGTTGTATAAATTATGTATACAGCTTAAAGGACTTAAGTCAATGACTGCCAGAAAGAAATTCGTCTCTATATTATTGTATATTTTCCGTGATGGGACATAGGTCATTTGTACTTTTCATATTAATTTATGCAGCACCTGCATCTGAGAAGGATTTCTGTAAGAGGCACTAATAGTTTTTCCGGAAGGAGACATCAGACCCTTCCTCTGCATCCATCGAAAAAGAAAAGCTAAGAGAAGATACACAATTTCTCCATGCTGCAAATTCTCTGATATTTAGTGAAAGTGAGTCACTGTATTTGTCGAGACTAGGAGGGTGCACCCCCGACTGCTTCTCGGTCTAACCCCCCGAAGCGCTTTGCGCCGTGGGCATCTTGCGTTATGTTTTACGCTTTACTCTTATCATTCTTGACTATAGAGAGTGATTTGTATTTATATTTTGGCTCTTTTAATGCTTTCAGGTATTATTAGATTTAGCTAGGATGATATTTGAAGAACAAAGTACAATAGAGCACATGGTTTTTCGAATTTTAACTCATATGCAGTCTCTAATTCAATGTCAAAGGGTTCAGGTATGTTTGTCACAAGTTAGTCTTCATAATTTTTTTTTTTTTTTTTTTTTTTTTTAAATTTTAAGTTAATACTATTTCGTTTTGCTTCATCTATCATGAATTTTCAAATTTCAATTGCTGTGATACATTTTATATTTTTTCTGCATTTTATTTGGAAAACCCAGTTTTGCTTTAATATTTATACCTAGATTAGAACTCATAACTGAAGTCATTGGAAAAATATTGGCACTCCCATAAGAAAATTTTTCACACAAAATCTGGCATTCTGTGTCAGTTTGATGAAGGACTTTTACCTAAATTGCTGTTATTATTCGATATATCTGTTCCTAGTTGAGCTTCAAAAAAATCATCTCACATTTGAAACATCCTTGCACTCTCATAATTTTAAATGCTCAGTTACTTTAGCTGATTGTAGACAGACTATATTAGTTTTAGTTTTTGTATGTAAATGAGTAGAATTGATTAATTCACATTCGATTTTAAATATTCCTATTATTCATAGTAATTATTTATCAAGCTTTTCAATCAATGAGTTCTCCTTTTGATCATAATTTAGAGACAAAATGATATCGGTTGTTAATAAATGGATTTTTTTTACGTTTTGTAGATATTATTGGTTCATAAAGCATCAAAGGGAAGTTTTTCTCGAGTCTTTGATTTTGAAGCAAGTGATCTCGAAACAGAGGATAGCGAAGAACGAACTAGGTAAACTTCTACAATTTATGTTTATGACATCTCTGTTTGATTCCAGAATATCTTCACATAGAAACTGATCAAGAAAAAAATCTATAGATTTTATAAAGGTGTCTTTTCACGATCCTAAATTAAAAAGACATTCATTCCTTATAATTTTGATTACGTATGTGGTGTTGAGACCACCACATTTGTTAACAATCTTGGCAAAATTAAATACCGAGGGAAATGGATCAATGTCCCTCATTAAAAGCCTCTCTTATCTAATCTAGGAGATTACGATAAAGAGAAGGCATCCTGAACGAGATCTTTCTGATTCTCATGCCCATTTTATTTTTTAATCCATCACTTGTGAACTTGAGGGGCTAAGGCTGTCGAAGCTGAGGTACTACTGCTTGTTACATCACATTGAAAATATTTTAAAATTTCTAAAACTGAACTCCTCTTATCCTCTCATTTTTTATTCAAATCAATTTTTATAGGAGTCCTTTTAAAAATCATCTTTTTTGATTTCAGTCCATTTGAAAGCCGTTTTCCTGTGAATGTTGGTATTACTGGTTACGTTGCAACTACAGGTGAGGTATGTAGAGGAAAAGGGATCATCTGCATGTTTGCCAATCCTGTTACTTTTTTCACTTCAATTTTTCCTCACTAACAGGGAGTTTAAATTTTTTAACGTCCAGGAACAATTTGAATGCAATAAAACTGAATCACTAAAAATTTAAAATTACTTACTGTTTATCTTTAAAACCACATGTAGGTAATGCTTTTTGTCCGTGGGCCATTATTTGTTTAAAACAATCCTAATATACTTTTTGCTTACTTAGCTTAATCTTATCAAATGCTTTACTGACGCTTTTAAGATTTTAAATCATTTTTTAGCCTTTACATAACGATTTTATTTCATTTCATCTTCTAGAATACGCCTTAGAAACATTATTAGTCAACCATAATTCAGGTGCCACCATATGTTTCAAGGAATTATCCTACCATCCTCTATTCAAAATTTGATTTGAATATTTAAGAGTTACATTAATTTAGATTCTATCTAGAATAATATAGGACCTTGAGAATTTACTGGCAAGTGAATTGAAGTGCAGCAGTTTTGACCGGAACTGGGAGGAACTGTTTTCAGATCGAATTTCAACAAAAAAGTATCTTGAGCTTAATGTTGACCCAATTATTTTCAAAATTATCCTTCAGGGCCTACACTTTTGAGTTTTTAATTTACGTAGTTCCATCTATGATTTTTTTAAAAGAGTGTTCACAGTTTTAACATGTTTATATCAACGCCAAAATGTCGTGTATTTAACATTAAAAAAATCAAAAGAATTACACCTGTCCCATTTCCAAAGTTAAATAGTTTCAAATGTTTTATCCCTCATCACTATAATTTTTAGGGCACCATAAATATTTCGATTTGTCTTTCTTATAATTAATTTTATTTCAACTTTCAGACTGTAAACATTGTAAATGCGTATGAGGATGAAAGGTTTGATCCAGCTGTGGATGAAAATAGTGGTTTCAAACATAAAAATATTCTCTGTATGCCGATAAAAAATGCCTCCGGTCAAATAATTGGCGTTATTCAGGTAATTCTTTGTCTTTTATTTTCTTCTTATCACTATTTGTAACAATATTATATGCTCTGATTTCTTAAAAGTTGTCCGTTTACATGATATAAATCAGCAAGTATTCACTAAGTTCATCACATATATAGGAAAGATTTCATTTTTTCAGATCAGAAACTGAAAATAGTTTATAGAAGTTGGAAATCGAAGTTGCTGTTTCAATGGTACTGTAGTTGGCACTTCCCCTCGGAAGCTGTGCCAATTATAGGTCTATTTAATTGAGGATTTGACTTGATGTTAATCTCTTTTAATTTATCTGTTTCAGTTAATTAACAAATTTGATGATCTCTCTTTCACCAAAAATGACGAAAACTTTGTTGAAGCATTTGCAATTTTTTGTGGAATGGGAATCCACAACACGCACATGTAAGTCTGTAGTTAATTTGTATCTTGAATAGGTATTTTTAGCTGATAGCTTCGAAAATTAGGAAGATAATTTTTAATGAAAGTTAATTGGAGTATGGGCTACGCTCAAAGAAAAAAAATGATCTTTCATTTTTTACAAGAACCTCGTAAATTGTGTAATCTGCTATGACCAATAGTTCATGCTGTTATGCTGTCCATCCGCAGTAATTGAAAAAATATTGAAATAATATCAGAAACTAAATGCAAGTGGATGAAATAGAAATTTCTTTGAGCTTACTTTAATTTTTTCGCACAGATTCCCTACTTTCCTTTCAATTCAAAAGGAGGAAAAAACACTAAGAATGTGCCATGCATACTGCAAGTATAACTGATGGTAAAATAGTGCTTAGTCCATACTATTTTGAAGGAAAATCAAAACCAGAAAAAAACAGAAATTAGAGTTAGAGTTACAAAATGTCCTGAGAGTTGCTCAACAGCAGCAGCAGGTGGCCCAAAAACTTCAATTTTGTGTCATGACTTTGTTTCATATTGAAGGTAAGAGTAATAGTACCTAGAGTTTCTTACCAGAAACTCTTTGTTTGAAGTATTACTCTTCCTCTTTATTCAAGTAAGATAATTTTTTGTTTGCAGGTACGAAAAGACTGTGATAGCAATGGCAAAGCAAAGTGTCACTTTAGAGGTTCTTAGTTACCATGCCTCAGCAACTTTAGAAGATGCGCAACGACTCAATGTAATTTATCCTTTAAATTTATCCATCCTTGTTCTAATTCCATTTCATGTAGTAGTCTACTAATATTTAGCTTTGAAAGCTTAGGTACGGTAGACATTAATTATAGAACTCTTAATCTAAAATATACCTGAATTCTAAAACTTCATAAATACTCACTTGCGCATAGATTGATATCAGTTTTACCCGGTCTGTGCGACTTTGAGTCTCTCCGAGACTCTGAGACTGAGGATGACAGAAAGTAGAGCTGGAAAAACAAGTCTACAAGAATATATTTATTTATGCACAAATGAGTATTGAGTAATGAGTAATGAGTTGTTAAACTTTATTGTGTTTGGTTCTACGGAATTATTTTACTGTACCTAAATTACCTGCTTTTATAGGAAGATGCACAAGAAGATAAATTTCCACTACAGTAGATGACAGTTCAATATTTTTCCAGCATATTAGCCCTTTTAATAATCTTTAAATTTCTGAATGAAAGTTCTCCAAAGATTTGTATCTAAAAATTACAAAAAAAAAAAAAAAATCTAAAACAAGAAGTCAAAATGTTTCTTTTTTATCTCAATAATGTGACCTTTAAAAGTATGCTTCTTTCTAAGATGAAGTTTTTTCTGTTTTATACAGAGTTTATATGTTCCATCAGCTGCTACATTCCGATTATACGATTTCAAATTTGATGATATAAACATGGAGGATATGGACACGCTCAAAGTAAGTAGATAAATTTGACTGTATCCATTTTCTTTATCAAAACTGGTATCTCAAAGGGAAAAAAAATTGTTTCTCTTCTTTCTTTCAAAGGAAAAGAAAATTCCATCCACACTGACCAAAGCAGAGAAAGGAAGCAGCTTCATAAGTTTACATATACTTGAGGGCCAGTTAAAGAAGAGTTCATTCAATGCATTAGTTATTGCTGCAATGTGGTTGAACACTAACTTTAAGGAGTTTTTTTTTTACTCAAAGGCCTTACTAATTTTATCAGAATTGCATTAGTCAGAAATAACCCAGGTCATGAACTATTTTGGGGTGAATTATTTATATCATGAAATTCAATTTAGGGATTGTTCTGTTTGTCAGCACAGTGCCGACAAATATAACGCTATTTGTTGGAATGGAACCAACAAAAAAAAATGCTATTTTATTTTCTGATATTGTACCTACAAACAAAATGAGATTTGTTGGCATCGCACTGATGAATGGAACCCCATTTGTCTGAACCGGACCAACGAGTAAAATACAATTTTTTTGTACTGAATCAATGAATGCCAGAGGAGCTCTGGCAGGATCGCTATTAGTGGCGGTTGGATAGCGCAGAGCGCATAGAAGCGCTGTGAGAGTGACATGCTAGTTAGTTATCAATGAATGAAACTTTTTTTCTAAAACGGTTCTTTTTACCCTACGGCAATATGCCTAGTCTTCAAATTATGAAAACAATTTTGTGTCTTAGCTGGTTAGGGAAATGAATAACCCCCCTTGATAACTCAATAACAGGATGCTTTGTATCAAACTTCTTTTAATAAGATGCCTAGCAACTATTTTGCAGGTGCTTTTTTATTTATTCCCACCTGTAATTTCAAGACAAGAAACTATAGATGCCGTCCACTTGTCCATTTGGTTTGAAAGTTCATGTAACTTTTTAAATTTAATCAATTATGCATGAATGTCTCATGATTCTCTACTTAATTTCGTTTTTGATTAAATTTTGCTTTCTCTCCTGTTATTTCTTCATAGCACTGATGTTAAGTCTAATTTCAGGCTTGTCTAAGAATGTTTATGGATCTGGGACTCATGAGTTCATTTAATATAGACAAAGAAGTCTTATGTCGCTGGTTGCTGAGTGTAAAGAAAAACTATCGAAATGTGATTTATCATAATTGGAGGCATGCATTCAATGTAGCTCAAATGATGTTCGCTATCATTACGGTGAGTAGTCAAACTGTTTTATTAAATTATCTTTTACAATTAACCCTCAATTGAAAAAATTGGAAAAAATTACCAAAAACATGACTGCAAATTTCCTAATGTACAAAGAGGTACTTTCACAATAATTATTTAGCAAAAGTTTTCAATGTCATTTTTGTCAGTTGCTCATTGCATTTTTACCCTACACAGAGTAAGCAATCCATGCCGAGTCAAAAATTGAACTTAGAGCTTTGTTTACAAATAAAAACTTTATAATCAAATGCCTGCAGTCCAGCTGAAATATGCGTATCTAGTTATTCGTTTTTGCAGCATAATAATCAAAGACGTGAAAAGTTAGAAAAAGTAAATCAATAATATTTTTAAAATCAATCAAATTGAATCAGTAACAAGTTACAATAATTTTCCTTCTATTTCCTCTGTGATTTGAATTTTTTTGTCTTATCCCTCATCAGGCAACGCAATGGTGGAAGCACTTAATCATCGATGAAATCGAATGCCTTTCACTGATGATTGCCTGTTTATGTCATGATCTCGACCATCGTGGAACTAATAACTCCTTCCAAATAAAGTAAGATATTAATTTGGTAGCTCTCGCAAGAATTTTACAAGTAATTTCATTGTCTGTATTTTTCAACGTAACTAAACATTATCATTCCTCTCAAAGAATACTTAAAATTTTTAGGTGGATTTATTGCATTTTTTCTATGTGTTCACTTGGGGTATTATCAGTTGTAGGTCTTCAATTCTTTTGTGTAGTGTGTGTGTAGAAATGCCCCTCTGACATTTTTCATCTGATGGGGAAGCATCACCAATTGAACAATGTTCTTTATTTGAAACTAAATACTCAACTCCGTGTCATAGAACTTTTTTTCTTGTAGTCAAATCAAGACACATAGGTCCTATTGCACTCCTTTCAAGTTTTCATTTTTCAATAAAAATTTTAATTTACATTACTTAATTTTTTTATTTCAGAGCTTCTTCGCCCCTGGCACAACTATATTCTACGTCAACCATGGAGCATCATCATTTTGATCAATGTGTTATGATTCTAAATAGTCAGGTATGTTTTTCCTCTTACTATTTGCCTCATGTTGAAAAGAATGTGCATATGAAGTTCAAAAGAGAAAATTATGAAATTTCAAGAAGAAAGATAAAAGGGTGGAGATAATTCCGACGGTGTAAGCCGGCAATCACATAACTCGTTTGCGGCGTCCGAAAATCTCCGCCTCTATGTTATTTTTTTAAAAGAGAACAAATCGACATCATTCCTTGAAGTTTATGCAGAATTTTCTTTGCATGGGGAAGAAAAATCACGGAAGTTTTAAAGAATTGCCGTTGAGTAGTTCTCTGTTTAAAAAATAATGTATGACAGGAAGTCTGCGACGTTGCAAATCAAGTTATGTGATTGCCGACTCACACCGTCGATTTGGGATTGTCTAAAGTTCCTTGTTGGAAACTTAGTCTAACTTAGAAGTAGTTTAATTTAATATTAGCTTGAAGTTTTAAGAATGAATAAAAATATGTACCTAGTATTCTGAGGTAGAAATTGTCTATGATCCAAAATTCTGTCATTTCCAAGCTAGAACTACCCTTTTTTCAGCACCAGTCAATGCATGGCTGAAATCAGAATATCTATGAATTTTTGTCATTTCCTGAACATTGTAACATTAGCGTGATCTGCCTTTATTGCTGTAAATTCTCATGAGAAATTAAGTATTTAGCCTAAAAATGGTGAAAAAATAGTGCATGGGAAATGTATCAATTCCTAGTCAATCGTATCGGGTGTCAATTGGACCACATTTTTTAATAAGGAACCACTATTTCTGGCTCATGTTAGATAGAGGATATGAGCCATTGGTTTCCCTATGCAGGAAGGTGCTTTTGTGAATGAGCTGAAGATAGTGGTTCCTTATTGCAAAATGTAAACTAATTAGTCTCATATGAGTGTTAAGCCCTCTCCCTGGTTAATTTAATTATGTATTATCCTAATAACAAGTTCTACCTTGTCGTAGATGAGTTTACCCATTTCATCTGCTTGTGCTGATAGCAGCTACAGGATTAGAGTAAGCAGATAAAAATGATAAACATATCCGAAGTGGAGTTTATGATTGTGTTTGACCAAATCCCTTTAGGTTTATTTTAGGTCAACCCAAAGAGGTTAATTCTCCTGATTATTCTCTCATTATTATTTTTTATGAAAGTTCTCTGCACTGCTTCCTATCTTTCTTTCACTACCAGATTTTTTGCAAATATATATAGGAATCATGTGTCCTTCCTTTTCTTTTTTGCTGTTTTTAATTCTCATAAATTAATATTTTTCTGCTACAGGGGAACCAAATTCTTAGCAACATTTCATCAGAAGAGTATTCCAGAGTTATTAAAGTTTTAGAAGACGCAATTTTATCTACAGACTTGGCTGTATATTTCAGGTAATCTTACATTGATCAATCATTTTTTCCTCTTCTTTTCCTGCAAATCAACCATTTTAGTACCTGTTACAACATGTAATTCAATACAGTATAGGTTCTACTGAATGTAGTACAATGTATTATCTAGTATTGTGCACTTATGTATCTAAATAGAGCTGTGCTCTATAAGTCTGATTACCATGATTCAACTTTCCATTCAACTCTTCTTCCGCTTTCGTTGAACGAAAATTTGGAGCAAGTGGCACTATCACAAAAACACAACAACTTGATGAAAAGTTGAGCAGAACGTCGAATCAACATCAACCAAAGCAGTATATCTTCGCAAATCGTAAGCTGCCTGAGGCATCCGAAATCCATTTGATGATATCTCATGGCAGCGGTAATTGTATTAAATTTTTCTGCAATCAAGTTTCTATCTGTTCCAACTTTTTGTCTGCTTTTATTGGATGAAAAGTTGAATCAAGTGAATTGGGCTTATGGAGTTTAAGGTTCAAAATAAGATTCAGTTACAATTAAATGTTACAACTAAGATTAAAATCTAAAAAAATTGAATGTGTTCATGCACTCACTTCTACTCAGTCTGCCACACTGAAGCCATGAGAAAGGCGGAGGGTCAAGGAAGGGAAAGACACTTAAATTATGTTGTTTAACTCTTGTAATAAATGTAGAGTGCGGAAATCGACAGAGTGGATAAAAAAAATTTGGAGCGCGGTTGTCGCTGAGACTAAGTATATCAAATCGTGATTACTTTTTAAAAGTATTCGATCATCAAAATTTATAAAATTTTAAAATATATGTAAATATTAGCACCTGATTGAGAGGGATTTTTATCTTGGAAAGTATTTTTTCCCCTTCCTCATCTTGTATTGACTTTTAGTACATATTAAGAATATATTTGTCTATCTCCTCAGGAAACGAGGGGCGTTCTTGAATCTTGTCAAGGAGAGGGAGTATGACTGGTCAAAAGAAGAGCACAGAGAGTTACTGCGTGGTATGACAATGACAGTCTGTGACTTAGCTGCCATCACAAAGCCATGGGATGTCGAGAAAAGGGTGTGTTTTTTTCTCTGTTTGAAAGTTAACGTTTGATAATAAAATTCTTGTTTATCAAAGAGCAATTTTTTTATCTATTATTTTTCTCAATTATAACTTTCCTCATCTTGAACAGGGGAAGACTAACTTAACTATCTAATAGTTTAATTATACTCTTAAAAAGCATATTTCCTGCATTAGACCTGTGGATTGTTACTTAGGGATTGTTGTTGTTTGTTTCATACAAACCCAAAATATGAACAACGCTATTTCATTGCCGCAGTAATGACTGTGAATATTTTATATGAAACTCAAGTCCTAGCTTTCTCTAATTTAACATTTCATGACTTTAAAACTGAGTGGATTCTCATCACATTTTCAGGTTGCTGAACTTGTTTCAAGTGAATTCTTTGAGCAAGGAGATATTGAACGGGAGGAACTGAACATAACCCCCATTGTAAGTTTTCTCTTTGTCAATTTTCCTTTTTTCCCTTATTTTTTAAAATTAACTTGAATATATTTCCATGAAGCTCAGAAATTTTCAGAGTCAAACTCATGAATGAAGAAAAATCGTCAATTATTTGGAAAATATCTTCAGGTCTACTTACTCATTTATTCATATCTAATGTCACTTTGCTCTTTATGAGCTCTTTGTCGATTTATTCGAATAAATTTGTAAGAAAAAACGTGTGCGCTTTTAGCTTTATTTATTGTGTATTTTGTGTTTTTAGGGACATTATGTTCCTTATTAATGTTGGAGATTTCTAGAATTTATCATACATTTTGATGATAACTTCATTTGTTTTATTCTGGAAATTTTACACAGAATACATAATGAAGGTTTCTTAATTTGTTTAATTTAATAGTTTTCCTTCCTTTTTTAAAGTTTAATTAAATAAGCCATTACTGGAAGGGTTTTTATACTTTTCTTTTAATCTTGTGCTTACAATCATTTGAATGTAAGTAAATAAAATAAGAGTCTGACAATGGAGTGCCAGATACCCCTGTGTTTAGTCAGCAGTGGTGGAGCAACAATTTGGCCTTTGATTGGGGTTAGCATTCGTAGCCAATCAGGTTGCAACTCACTGTCAGTAACCTGCTCAAAGTATGATTGGATTCTACTTTTGGCTCCAACCAACGCGTCTAGCAAACAGGTGTATTTGATGCTTCGGTCTCATCTGTCATTTAAATTGCTTACAAACATTTCATTGATTTCCAGGATATCATGAATCGAGAGAAAGAAGATCAATTACCAATGATGCAAGTTGGATTTATAGATTCCATTTGTCTACCTATTTATGAAGTAAGTTCCTTGTTATTCTACTTCCATGCCCATTTCTAATTTCTGTTCAACTAGAAACATTAGTTTTTGATGGCTGAGTTGAACAATGGACCAGACAGGGTTAAAGCTAATCTCTTACAGATTAGTTTCCTTTCCAAAATTTCTTGCAGAACATTCGGATCATGAAAAATATGTCCATAATTTCTATGGAAAAAAATCAAAATTCAAGAAATAAAATGCGTTTTATTTTTAATGATTTTGTCTTCAAATTTCGCCAAATAAATGAATTTGAAGGAGACCGTATTGGAATCGATTATGATGTTTCCATTTTACTCACTGAATTATTTTTCTTCCTCAGGCATTTGCTGAGCTGTCAGAAGAATTAGAGCCCTTGGTTGAAGGTGTCCGCGAAAATAAAAAAAACTGGCTTGATTTAGCAGAGGAACGGAGAAGGCACAATTGTCAACAACAACAGCAACAAACAACTGTCAATGAACAGGTCGTTCCTTCCAGTTAGGAGTTCTCATCTTGAATTTTAAAATAAAATTTGTAAGTCATAATATTGTGATGTTTTTTAGGCTATGAATTTCTACTTGTAAATTTTAGAGGAGGAAAAAATAATGGATCTTAATTTAAACTGAATTTGTAAATCATCAAACTCATCCCAGAAAAAGAAGATGTGATGCAGGAGGTTACTTTGAAGTACATTAATTTGATCAAGTCATTTCCTTCCATGTCAAATCAATTCCTAGAGAAATACAAAGCTAGACAATGACGTTTTATTATTTTACTACTATTTCTGCTCTCTCTAGCAAGCAGGAACTTCATAACTAGCAGCTTCACAGGGTTTTAATTTTGGTTAGGTAGGTACCCAATTCTTTCTTCCATTTCCTTCGTTACCTAAATTGTACCTGTAATTTCATGAAGTGACTCGAGTGACTCTTCATAATCAATTTTTGACTTGTGATACACCTGTAATCATGAATATTACTCGTTGTTTCTTAAAGGATGTGAATAGTGAAAAATGTTTATTTATACCTCTCACAACCAAATGTAGTAGTCAAAAGCAAGAGGCTGTCGTAACTTTTAGCGATAGCTGGAATACATTAACGGTGAAACTCCCAAACCTTGTATTTTGTTTGAGGTGTTTTAAAATCCCCCCTCTCATTTGATGTATTGGAAGGGGAACAATTCAACATCATTCCCTGAAGTTTTCACAGAAATTTCTCTGTATCTATCAGAAAATCACAGAAGTTTTCTAGAATTGATGTCTTTCCATCTGTAAAATAAAGTTTAATTGGAAGTCTGGAACATTGCAATCCGAGATACATGGTTTTGGAGTTTCATTGTCGATAATATGATTCCTTTTGGTAGGTTGTTATAAAATTACAATGGGTGGCGAGGAAGCAATGTAAAACTCACTTCTTACCCTCACAATTTATCTTAGGAATTTGTGCCCTCTTGGACCCCTCCCTACTAAAATACCTCCCATTGACAAGGAACCATAATTTCTTATCTTTGAAAAAAGGGTAGATTAGTGGAAATCTGCATCAAATTACATTTTTGCCGCTATACAGGGTAATCCAGAAATCCCGCACCACCAGCACCATGTATCATCCCTGTAACTTTTGAACAAATTCATACAGAAACTTGAAATTTTATAAATACTCCTGGGACAGAGGGAACGACTTTTGGGAACTCGCAAAATTTAAGAGGGATCACTTCGAAATGGGACTAAAACCTCAGGGTGTATAGGGGTGTTGCAGGAATTTTGGATCACTCTGTCTACTTTTTATAGCCTTATACCCAAATTCTGCTGATTCCCCACCCAACTTGTGAGTTGATAAATAAATTATGTATTATTCTATTGTGCTTGGCAAGATTTTTAAGCGATTGTGTGGAGGGGATAGTTCTTATCATAGAATTTAGAATAGTTTGCAATATAGTCCATTATAGAACATCTTCAATTTCTGCAGACAGCCATTCTGTAGCAATAAGGCTGCTCAATGCAACCTTGTAGACTTTTTGCTACGAGCCAAATGCATGTTCATTAAATTTTTGAAAACCAGATCGACTCGTAGTTGAAATGGAAGATATTCTTCCAATAACATCATGACGCATATACCTTCATTACTTGGCTTGAGAAAAGAGAAATAAAGAAGACAGTGCAAGTTAATTTGCTTACCTTCCACATGATTTGTTAAGTTCTCAAAAGGAACTCAATTTACACTCATTTACAAAAACTGTTCAAGTATGACAACAGAAAGTTTACCTCACTAAAAACTCCTTTACTCACTTAATTTTGTGAGAAATGCAGACATCTTTCTGTAGAACCGCAGCTGGCTGTTTTCTCTTTCTCTGATTCAGTGTAATATTTGGAGCTTAGGACTGAATTTCTATTCCCCTGGTTCATGTTATCACCAATTTCAGCATTTACTCTGCTTGCTTCAATGCCTCTATGACGAAATTCAGTATGCTTATTTCATGTTGAACTCATTTTGGGACCAATGATGATTTCTGCAATTAGTTCAACACTTATCAATAGTATTTTGATGAAGATTTTAGTGAAGGTTTATCCGTGATACTGGAGAGTATATGTTATTTTAAGATCCTCATGTATAGCGCTCAGTACAGATGTGTGAGAACCACTAACATAACAAGCATTAGGTGGTTGACAAATATGTTTTACAAACGTATGCAACAAATTTGTGTATTGAAAACATACTGTAGTAAATTAGAGTATCAGAGCTCTTCACTGTTGTAAATTCTTCATTAACAAAAAGGATGACTAAATAGTTTTTGTGCAACTAGATACTCCTGATCTTCTAGGCCGTCCACATCTATTCTTCATTTTCCGAAGGTTTTAGTTGCTGTTCTGAAACAGCTATTCCTATACGTTAGGTTGTAGCAAAATGTATAATAGCAGATTTTGCTGCTGATAATGATTCCCAAAAATGTCTCCCTTCTCAAACTAATCTACGAATTTATTTTAAAATGCGGGTGTACGATTTTATTTAATATTTTATGAAATTCAGATTTTAACTCCGTTTTCAGTACCTAGTTTAGTCTATTTTGTTTACATTAACTTCAAATGAGAAATCTACCAAAGATGATTTTATAATTAAGCAGCGAATTCTTCTCTGAAATTTTCTTTACTGATTTTATTATCTCGTTGATTCTTTTCTATTCTATTTTTTTAATTGTGTATTTTATTCTTGTCCCTTTTTTACGTTCTATTCCATTTGATCATGCTTGTGTGTTCAAATCATCAGTAATCATTCATCATCCCCAGAATTTGTCCCTGCCTACAGTTGTATTTCAATTATTTGGACAATCCACAATTGTAATTATCTGGATCTATTGTGCAAGTACTATCTAACCATAGATCTGAAAAAAAATTTAAACTTTGAGAAAAACTATTAAAAAAAATCAGAATTTGAAAAAAAAATAATTCCGGAAAATGCTGATTAATATTAATGCAACATGAAGGAAATTCTTACAAGTACATAAAGTACCTAGCAGTCCATGTACAAACATTTTTCATCAGTCCTGGGACAATATTGTTCCAATTTTTAAGTATCCAGATAGTTACATATCTTGAACAGCCCAAGATGGATCAATCCAAATAATTGAGGAAGCATTTTAGTTTCCATTTAATTTGATCCTATTTATTCCTGGTTGTTTTTCAATTTGTGTTTAGTGCTGTTTTATATGTTCATGTTTTTATTTTTATTCTTATTTTTTCAACTGTAAAATATTTCCACAACCCGGTTAACGTACAATAATTCAAATTTGTATTCTGTCTTACATCCATCCATGTGTAATGATTGTTTGTTTGCAACAAGTCTCAATTTTATTCAGAAAATTTGTTGTATTTTCTGTTTTAATGAAAGCCTGAAAATCAGTTAGAATACTTCGACAATTAAAAAGTGAGAAAGGCTATTGTGGCAGGCAGTTATTTTAAGTTTCGCTGTCAGAACTTGCTCCAAATAATTTGCTGGTTTACGAAGATATTGTCAAAGATAAGCCAATGAAAGTAAAATGTATCAAAATAATATTGAAATATGTAGAAGTGTTTTTTGTGAAAATAGAGGGATCTTTATTATGCTATTGAGACTTTGAGAAAGATTTCTCTCACAATATTAAATTAAATCTTCGTAGCTTTCGTCTAATTTTTAGTTTTTTCTGGTTCATCTATTTATTATATCAAGATTTATAGAAACTATATTTTGTTCAAGAGTGCTGAGAAGTTTTTGATTCCAAGCTAGTGGCATTTATTTTCATTCTAACTGCCTTATATTCTTCAACATTTTTATCGTTCTGTAATTTCTTACTGACAACTAACAAGTAACTACTTTTAAAATTTTCCCCCATTTGGTTTTCACATGCAATTCTGTGCTAAAATTGATTTTGCTTCCTTTAATCTCACAAGAAAATCTTAAAGAAAAGAAACAATTGAAACTGAGTCTCTCTGATCTAAAAGAAAAAAAATCACCTCACTATAAATTATTAATCATTTAAAAAAAATATATGAAGTTCCTAATGCTAATTGCAAACCTGGTCAAAAGAACCAAGTACAGTATTTATAACAACCTACTACCTATAACTAGTTTTAGTCATTTCCTGAAATTAATTCATTTTTTATTATGTAAGCTAACTTTAATAGTGTTAGATGTCCTGCTGGGGACATTTATGTCGAAGAGACACCTGTGAACTTTCTGAATTGATCGGAATGAATTTGACATTTTCTCAGCCTTATACCTTGGAATCCTAGAAATTTTGTAAAATTAAACCTGGCCATTTTCACAGGAAAAACCATACCCTTACAGTAGAGCATGATGTAGTATAGAACAAGTAAATGAAGGTTGCATTGTCCACCCAAAGCATGATTTTTATCTGCTCTAACTGCATTGAAAAGTTTTTCAAGGATAATTGGTACAACCATTGAAATCAACCCTAGAAAAGTTAGTTGGTTTACAAAAAAAAAAAAATGTAAAAATTTACCTTTTTCATGGTTATCCTTCTTCCACTAGTTTTTTTTTTACTCTTACTAATCATTCAGGTCAAAAAGTTTTTATAGTAAGAGTGATTGAGGTGCTCAGAATTTAAAAGATTAGTTTCGATTTACACCAGAGCTACTGATAAATTATAAACCTATTTCAATTCTCAAATTCGCATCGATGTTGAAGGGTGAATAACCAAATAAGGAAAACTGTGTGCTCTTCACAAAGCAGCTTTCAGCACCTATCCACCCATTTTTAAATACCCGCTTGGAAAATGCTTGCAGAAAAGGAAGCAAAAACATCATGAAAATGCTGCGGCAACGTTTTTGTAACCTTTATAGCCACTCTTTGCTGGGTGGGCATGGAGCAAATTGTTCTCTTTAAGAGGTACTATGCTTTATGTTGGGTTGTACAAAATGTGAGCTGTTTAAAAACCAATTAAATGTTTGAATGTAGTGTAGATCTCTTGTTGATGATTCTTCACCATGTTTTTGTAAAATACATAAGCTCTTCAAATTAATTACGGTAGTGAGGTGTAAGAATCTTCCCGTCTTTCATAAACTAGGCCATTAAAGCCTCTTTCCGTGGAGATTTAGTCTTTAAAATTGTGAATGAAACTAATTTGAGTGACCTTATGAAGGCTTAATTCCTATGATCATGGAAATCTTTCAGATTAAACCCATCTTGTTGTATTTGTTGATAAGGACCATGTTACTTTGTACCTTAAATTTCAATTCTAAGTATTTTTCCTCATAATTTTAAGGCTTCATATTATGTGTTTAATTTGTATATATTTAATGACAGTAGACCTTTGTAGTATGTTGTATTTATTTTAGAGTGAATCTGATTCCTATCTTTGGAAGAAGATACACACTTCAAATACTAAGTAATTCAATGGGAAATACACCCAAATTTTCCGATCCAACTTTGTACCAAAATTCTGAGAGAACTATCCAAAAAATATCCAAAAATACCGTGTTTATTTTGAATGCTGTGTAATGAGAGTAATGACAGTTGAGAAAAATCTGAGATTATTCTTCCATTCTCGCATATATTGCCGACATCAATTTGAGGAAAAGAAAAAAACAGTGTATCCAATCCACCGCCATTTTTGGCATTCTGAAGCATGTATTCTTTGTGAAGAAAACAAGCAAATTTTTTTCAGAATGCAAAAATGTACAATAGATTGAGTTGTACCGATTTTTTTGTTTTTCTCATTTTTTTGAGATCACATATTTTGCGTTTGCAAATTTAAAAATGATCGGCCCAAGCCTTTCTTAACTCATTGATGTTTTTTCAAAGAACCTTCACAAAGGTCATCTATACTGAGACCTATTGATAATGGTTTTATAATATGATTCAAATGGCATCTTATTGTACACCGTAATTTTTAGAAGAAAAAAATTAGCAGGCTTATAAGGACTGTTCTGGAAATTGATAATTTGTGTTAAAAATGCAAGACGCAAAGAGAAAAAAATTATGAAATAGCAGAAGGTAACTAGATGCTCCGTCCACAATGCTTTTCATCACAGCATTAAATCTCAGTATAAGATCAGAGCTGTAATTTGTTCATGAGGTGCATTTTTTTAAAAGGAAAAAAGAAGTGCTGTCATCAGTCTGCTCCATTAATATGAAATAAGTTTGCAATGGATTGTCTCTGTTCCTGCACAATTTTCATGATCGGGAAATACTCTATCACATCACTGATTCTTTCCTTTGTCTTGCCTGATCCTTGTAATCATTTTTGTACGTAAGCTGAAATTTTCTACTGGAAATGAGGATGTCATAAGTTGTCATTTAAGAAGATTGTTTTCAGCCTTTTGAGTAATTCTTTGACTGCTCCAAAATGGAATTTAAACTTCCTCCTCCTGTAATTCATATCATCCTCCTTTTTGTGCAGGTTCTTTGATAACAGATGAAACCTCAAGTCAAGGTGAAACTTGTAAACATTAGTATTTTTTATTGGTTTGGCAAAGGTGAAGCTTAAAACCCTGAACTTAGTGAATATGAAAATTTATCATTTTGAAAAAGATAAGTGTTTTTCAAACCGGTGCTGTGTATTTTAATTATCACCTTTTTCCCCTCTCTCTCTCTTCCTTTTTAGACCTATAACTAACTTATGATTTTCTCTTTTGCTTGATATGATGATTGCTCAGGGGGAGACATAATTTCCTTTCATGACTCAATGTTTTCTTACCCTGCCCAGGTGTGTGATGGACCAATTGCGTCGTAGGGCCATGCTTCTCAAAGTAATCAATCAACTCTCTAATTTAGTGGCTTTCTTTGTTGCTGAAAAAATCGTTTCTATTTCCCGAAAAAATTGTTTCTGTTTCTCTAAAAAATTCCGTGCTCAGCAATATTCAGTTCTTTTGTTAGTGTATTTTCCAAAGGAAATACACCTTTTTTTTTACATCCTTAAATTATTTCGAATTTTTCTCTGTTAAGTGTGTATTCTTCAACTGTATAAAGTAAATTTTTATTTGTTGAACAATCTAATTGTTCATTAATGAAATAAATGATGAGTTGATATTTAAAGTATAATTGAAATACTTGTATTAAAAATATTCCCATCTCATAACTGTGTTCTTTTTTCACCCATCGTATATATACCTCAAGGGAGCTGCTCATTAAAGTACAAAAAAAAAAAAAAAAAAAAAAAAAAAAAAAAAAAAAAAACCAGCATGGATAAAGTGAAGTGATGTTTTTATCCTTCTCAGAATTTCTTGTGGAGGAAACGTAGCTTTGTGTGGAAACCTCATGGAAACTGCGAGCCTGGCTGTTGACCCACTTTTCAATTTTTATCAGTACAATTTTTCAATCAGGTTTGAGTGATAAAAATTTTATCATCATATCATAAATATGATTTAGTTTGGTGAAAATGTTGTTACTCTGCTAAAAAAGAAAGTATCTCTGACTTTTACTGAAGAAAAAAACATTCACATTGAAAGTTAGGAATGCATGGGGTAGACCCCCTTTTTTTTCATTTGACAATGGTTTTTGTTTTTACCCATACAATTAATAGGCTGAACATGTCACCTGACCTGTACCTGTAAGTAAGTAGATAAAATCCTATTTAATTTTACCAAAAAAGTATTCTATACTCAGTATTTACTCCAGATAATTCCTGAAAAGTTAACATCTAAATCGATGGTTAAAGTCGAAAAATGCATAGGTACCTGCATCGCAGTGTTTCAAAATCTTCGACTGCATCCAATTGTTGCAGAAAAAACCAACCAAAATATCTGCTTGGAATTTTCTGTGAATAATTTTGAATAAGTGAAGAAAATTTGCAGAAAATGTCAAGAAAAACTGTTGCTCAATTTTCGTTTTAAAAAATAAAAATTGATTAAGAGGATGGAAGTATACCTAACCTACTTATCTGGCGATTCTACTCATTCATCTTAAGAGATTTTGTCAACCCCATCAAACTTTAAAATTAACATATAGGTAGATTTTTTAATTTTTTTTTTTTTTTAAAAAAAAAATCTGAAAATGTTTTCAATTTTATCATTGTGAGTTGCTCTCTTTCCTCAGACATATGGATGGCTAAAGTGTAAAATCACACATCTATATTGCTTTAAAATTTCTGCTCCTATTATTTTTTTGAAGAGAAAGTAGTCTATTCTGTAGCTCGAAATTCATACAGAATATTTTTCTCACAGAGAAGAAAAATTAATGAAGTTTTTATGAAATTAGGTTGACTACTTAGTTTTTTGATAAGAAATACACTAAGAAGTTTGCAAAATTGCACACGGAGATACATGATTTCGCACTTTGGCCATCGATATTTGTCTTGCAGTCACAGTTCCATGGTCATGGCCTTGCTCAGAGATAGGGAATTTCATGAAATTGATGCATGCGAAATTTCATGAAATTTTTTGGAACATGTAAGGATGCGCTCAGAAGGTCAAGAAACGCCTAAAATCGGTGATACTCGATTTGAAATATGTCACCCCCTTCTCCCCTCACCGCCCACCCTTCTTACAGCTCAGTTATCAACATACTTATGTATGTACTTACATACCTTTCTTGGGTAGCACTCATTAGGCAAGCATTCACTGCCACATCAGGGTTTAATGTTAAAAATTCCAAAAAAATTAAATAAAGTTCAAATTTTGTGAAATTTATTTGAGCCTCCTAAAATTTCTCTTTCCATCTCTGGCCTTGCTGCAGACAATTTCAACCAATGAGGTTATTTGAATTTCCCGCTTGTTCCGTTTCCCCCTCCACTGCCAAATTTGGCGCCATTATTGAAGGGCACTTTATTTGATAGTGATGAAAAGACATAACGCATCCTGCTACTGTTAAACTTTTATTTAAACGTAGAAGCCATTTATATTTTAAATATACATTCCCTTCATTATTTTCGTCAGAGCACCACGATGGTGTGAATTTGTTAATTTGAAAACGTCAGGTTTACCGCGCAGCTTTGCCGCCACGCAGTTGCAACATTACGTACAAAAAGAAAAAATACATACCGTAAAATTATTATTTTTATCAGAAACGAGCAACCTTGCAAGGGCACATGGGCGACACTGGCGGCACCTTCCGCATTCATCAAGTTGATTCTTGAAGTTCGCTCATCAAGCAGCATTTTCATTTTTCGAGCTCATGCCCATGTTTTTATGTGATTTGTGCTTGATGGGAAATAATTGTTTCTTGCTCGCAACGTGATCAATACTACTGTGAAGTTTCAAGCCCATTAGTTTTCGCAAAGTTTTAGAGATTATCGCGTCATTCAGTTTGCTGTTACTTAGAGCTTTTGACTGTTGTCATGGCTCACCATTACATCGTGACTGCTCACAAACCGACAGCCGTTTCTGCATGCGTCGCCGGTAAGATATTTCGCCGAATTACGTAAATACGCCCTTTCGATCAAGATAATTACATTGAAATGTAGCCTGTCTTCCTGATGCTACTGGCTCAAAACTCCGTCAACACTTGGTGCCCAAGTCTTATCAGACAGCATGACTTACAGTGGTCCTCAGTTTGCGGTTATCCTGTCTTCTCTTTGCAAATCCGCAATTTTAGCGTTTTCAGGAGTTAGATATTAGGTTGCATCAAGTAACTACACAGAAAATTTCATTGGACGGAGAAAATGGCAAAATAGTGGTGAAGTATCGATGCATGAATGGTCGAGACCTTTCCTAACCTCTCTGCTGTTGGTAAACGGTTTTGTCATGTCTATCAATCAAGTGAAGTATGCTGGCCATAACTCAGGCAGACTCTTGCAAGATTCGAGGCCTTCTTATGGGAGACAGGAAGATGTATAGCATAGTTTAAGAAAAAAATCAGTCGCTCATGTAAGGTCAGCCTCTAGAACCTATTAGTTCTGTAACAGCCATGAGAGCTTGTAGGTACTTGCAATATCGTAATTTTGAAAATTAAGAAAAGCTCCTCAAGTTTTTTGACTCATTTAATTACTTTTGTGAGCTGACAATTCCTAAAATGTTCTGGTGTAAAGCATTGAACCTGCCAGGAGCTCAGCACACTGTTACTCAAGTCTGCCTTACTCTGCAGCAACCAATTAGAAATAAAACCTGTATCTGGACGGTGTAAGTCGGCAATCATAACAACTTGTTTGCGGTGTCTGAAAATCTCTGCCACTATGTTATTGTTTTTGAAGGAGAACAAATTGACATCATTCCTTGAAGTTTTTGCAGAATTTTCTTTGCAAAGAGCAGAAAAATCACAGCAGTTTAAAAGAATTGCTGTTGAGTAGTTTTCCATGTAAGAAATAAAGTAAACGGAGTCTTGTGATTGCCGACTTACATTTTCGATTTGGCAATTGTTCCGACCCAACTTAAGGCCTAGTTTTATCCCCAATGATACCTGTCACAACCACGTTGATCCGGACAACAGATTCCATTTAGGTATGTTGTGTTTTCTTGCTGAAAAACAGCAGAGAGTGTTCAGATTCTTTCTCTCCCTGTCTGGAGGGCTTTTTTATCCATACCACAGAGGATATCAGTTAAACGCGTCACTTTTTTATCCTTGTCCACCAGTGCATTCCCTGCATTCCAGTGGATTGGTTGGATCCCTCTCCTGTAGTTGGTTGCTAGTGGTAACATGCAATCCTAAGCTCAGCCAAAACACAGAGAACCCGATCCATTGTGTTCCATGCGTTCCATGGATAAAATAGAAGCCCTCAGGTAATTAAACATAGGTAGTTTTGCTTATGGAGTCTATTTGCATCGGGTACCTCAAATACAGGATCGCTTTTGCATCAATGCTCAAGATTAAGAGGAGCTTTATCCCCAGTTATGTTGCACCTTATTTATCCTATACTCCTTTCGAGACAAAGTGTGGTTAATACCTGATACTACTGTTGCTTTTAATTTGCAGGTAATTTCACAGGACCGGATGACTTGAATTTGATTTTGGCGAAAAGCAACCGAATTGAAATTTATCTTGTCACTCCTGAAGGCTTGAGAGCAATCAAAGAAATATGTCTCTACGGCAAAATAGCTGTCATGAAATCATTTCGACCTCCAGTAAGTGAATCTCATCTTCCCTCAATTTACAACTTCAGTTATGAAAAATTTCCATCAATTTATTGTGGCTTTAAGATATTCTAGATTTTGCCTTGCCACATTTTTGTTTAATTACAGGGCTAATTGATGGGCTAGTTGACTTTATTGTCTGTTTTTATAATCTGGCCAGCAAATTAATAGATAATGGACTGTGCACAGAATACCAAGAAATTGGGCACTGGCTGAATTTCAATATTATTTGACAGAATGTCTCTCGCAACTCCTGAGCATGATAGGCTCTTAAGATCAAACTTTCTGTGTACCTAGTTATTGCATGCACAAAGAGGTTTTTTTATTAAATCAGACTCTGTATGGTGTTTTAGAAGTTCTCTTATAGGGACCCTTTAGCCGAAAGGTCAAGGTAAGAGGGGGTTTGCAACAAGGGAAATTTAAGAACATCTTCATCATGCTTCATGAACTTTTCTCTCATCAAGATGAGAACTCAGTAATTTAGTGCGGAGCAAATCACAATGGACCACTAGACAAGGTACGAATTTCAGCACTCTGATATATGATCCGTGACCAAAATTTCACGTAGAGCACGATGCGCATAATGAAAATTATGGAAATCAACTCCTCACAACGATATTTAATGATTCTCGATGCGTGAATTCAAACCACCTGTTCATGAAAACTCAATGCTCTACGTGATTCACATCGCGCGCTAAACGTTATCATGACAGTCTCTGCGCAATGTAAAAATCTGGCAACCTCAATCTTGACACTTTGGCTCAGCTATAGCAAATTGCCTATAGTTCGAACAACACATGGTGGAAAATGAATATTGCTCGATTAAGAAACTTGCTGAGACCGTTGTCGTGCGCGATTTGACTCACGTAGAGCTTTGAGTTTCTTGTGAGCGGGCAGTTCAAATTCCTCGTAACCAATGTGAAATGAAAAGGTTAATATCTTCGTTAGGAGTTGGTTTCAGTAATTTTCGTTGCGCGAATCGTGTTCTACGTGAAATTTTGGTTAAGAAACATGTACCGGAATGCTTAAATTCGTACCTTGTCTAGTGATCCATTGTCTGCCTTTCCATTAAAAAGTTGGCTCTTAATAATGCTTTCTTAGAAGTTTTAGCGGCAAAAAAATATTTTATGAACATTTTTCCTCCTACGAACAATATAATTGCCATGAAAAGTTTTGACTTGCATTCTTTGTTTTTTCATTTCCAATTATTCAACAACCAAAGAGATTTCAAGAATTAGTCCAGTTGAATTGGGAGAGGATCTTTCAAAATTGGAAGTCATGACTTGTAATTTCACTGGACAAGTGCCTGAAATAAGATAAATGTACAGAAGAAAATGCCTACTTCTGTTTCTTTTTTTTTCAATTTTTTATGGTTAAGTCAAAAGGTAACACACATTTTCTAGTAAATATTGAACAATTTTCAGCACGAGTCCAAGGATCTCCTCTTCATCGTAACAATTCGGTACAATGCCATGATCCTAGAATGCAAAGGTGAAGGCGAAGCATTGGAAATAATCACCAAAGCACATGGGAATGTATCGGATAGAATTGGCAAAGCATCTGAAAATGGAATAGTAGCTGTGATAGATCCTGAAGCCAGGGTAATTGGACTGAGATTGTATGACGGGCTCTTCAAGATCATTCCCCTGGATAAAGATAATTCTGAGCTCAAAGCCTCAAGTATCAGGTAGGTTATTTTTGTTAATGAATTTCATTGTTTATTTTATCTTTAATTCTTTAATAAAAGTTACTGTTCATCTTTTAAGTAAAACATGATCTAATTATTCTTTGGTCTGTTCGTGCCAGAATTATTGAGGTTTTAACAGTGAGGATAGTTCCATATGTGAATTTTGTTTCAAAGCTTTTGAAAACCAAAATATTGGATGACTAAAAAAAAGTGCAAATTTCAGCAATATGACTATATTTCCTCATTCAAACCATGTCAAACCCAATTTGTGCAATGCAAATCATTGAAAATATCTCTTAACTAAGATATTAGCATTTTTCGATGCACATATGTAAACTTCCGTTTCTTGTAAAAACCATGATCTACTTGTGTTTAATCGCACACTAACCATCATTGCAACAGTCTCTGCGGTACCAAAATACACTAAAATATCGTACCTACTAAAACTTTCCGTCTGTATTTAATCCAAGTTATTCCCTTCAAAAATACAATCAGTAATATTACATAACTTGATAGTGTTGCATAACTAAATGAAATTGAATTTTACCATGATCTTTTTTTTTTAAATTTCTTACCAGAATGGAAGAATTGGAGGTTCAGGATGTTGGCTTTTTGCATGGATGTCAAAATCCTACAATAATCCTTGTCCATCAAGATTTAAATGGAAGGCACGTAAAAACTCACGAAATCTCTTTGAAAGACAAAGAGTTCATGAAGGTTAGTATTGATAATTAGAGTGTGAATGATCTTATCATAGTTGTTAGTTTTTTTAACGCACTGTTTATTCCGACTTATTATGATAGCTCAGTCCTTTTCATAAGACAAAAAAGTGTGCGTTTAAAGCTACGCACCTGACTGTAAGGCTACCTCTCATACATTTATTATTGTTGATTTTAGGCTGGTTTCTACCATGTGTTTAGCTTTCTTCTTCATTCAGTAACAGAAGTTAATAAAGTTGAATTAAAGAATTATGTGAAGATTTTGACCGCTATACTGCCATGCAAAAGAAAAATGCTGTAAGAGCCTTCAAAAGTTGCCAAATGCTTTGTGATGTTATAAAGATTTTCAGGGAATGATATGAATTTCTTATCCGCTGTTTTCAAAAATTAATGATACATTCCAGTCAATCTGCTTTTTTAATTAAACCAATTTTTTTCTGGTTTGTCCCAGTGCCACTCTTGAAGAGAAACATAACAAAACTGTGAAAGAAGTATAATTCAAAGTCGGAGATTTTTTAAAAAAAATTGTTGCCCCTTTAAAAGCCCTTTCGTTGTAAGCTTGCAAGTTTGTTTAATTTTTTCTGTTTAATGTCTCGAAAAAAACTACTGAATCAGTCTTGTTTAGATGATAAATATATCTAGTACCTCTTTTCTAGGTTCCTTGGAAACAAGACAACATCGAAACAGAAGCATCAATCGTTATTCCTGTTCCAGAACCTTTATGCGGTGCCATCATAATCGGCCAAGAATCTATACTGTACCATAATGGAACTACTTATGTTGCAGTTGCTCCTCCTGTGATAAAAGTATGAAATTTTGCTGCATTAATTTTTAAATATTAATTTAAGTCTGAGTTACATTTTCTTTCAAATTAATATAAGTTTGCTCCAAGATCCTAACTACTTCAAGAATACACGGAAATACGCTAATTCTTTAAAAATCTGCATTACATTCATCCATTGCACAATACTTTTTAGCTATAATTTTCATACCTTGAAATTATTTTGCAAAAAAAAGTGAGAGCCTTTGGCTTGAAGGTTTTCTCCCTCTTTTGTTTCCAGACTCTCTGAAGTTTTCCTTTGTGCCAACGCAAGAACTCAGCTCAGTCTCTTTAATGCCTAAATTTGGCAATGTATAGCAATGTGTAATGAATAACATAATGACTCGTATGACTCGTACATATGATGCTTAGTTTACTGGAGTGTGAAAAGCAAGCCTTCGTCTAGTTCTAGAGGCATGCTATCATATTCCAAATGAGCAATCTAGTGTCGAATATTCTTTAAAGAACAAAAATTTTTGGTTGTCCTTGGTCATTACTTTTACAATTTAAAGTAAAGATACTGTCCAAATCATGAGAGAATGAGTGATGTGTATTGGAAGGAATGACACTTTCATTATATCAGTTGTGCAATTCACCGTTTTGATGATTGAATCTGGATGATCAAGGTGGACCTTTAGTTCTTTAGAGAGAAATTTGATGGTTGGTCGATCAATTGATAATTTCTGCATTTTAAGACTTTTTTTTAAAAAAACATCTGAAAAATTGCATTGTGCTGGATTCCATCATTATCTTTACACAAGATTTGATGGAAAAACCCTATGAAATAACTTCACACGTACGTCTTCAGAGATTATCGCAGATCAAAAGACGAAGTGATTTGTGTTATTCACTCGGAATGTACTCTCGGAGGTTTTTCAAAATGTTTCTAGGTTGAATCTTGTGTAAAAACACCTGATACTTTTCTGCATGATGTGATGTTTGAGGATCTTTAAAAAAGTATCCTAAAACCAGAAATTATCAATTAATCAATTGACTTTAGGATCACTTGTCAGAGAGCTACAGAACCACATCAATCGAAGTTAAATTTTGTCAAAAAATCAAGATTTTATCTCCAACAATAGTTGAGATCTAGTTATTTGGAGGACAAAGATACAGTTTTAAGTAAGGTGGAAAAAACTAAGGTGGCATAAAGGACATAACAAGGAGCTTTATTTCACCCTCTGCATCCAAGGAAAATTAAATATGTGTCTAAACCTAACATGAAAGCATAAAGACATCCTATTTAGTCATGCTGATACTAAAAATTCAGGCACTAAAAGGACAATCTTATTTCACCAGTAACTGATTTATGACAAATTCTCCAAGTACGTAGCTGTCTTTTTGAAGAGGACAGAAATGTAGCCGATTTGGAACATCTTATGAAGCTACACTCTCGTTGACAAGTTAAAGTCATTGGTTTGGTCTGCAGAAATTTTTGTACGGCAAATCTTAAAGACTGACTTGCCTTATGTATTACATAATATTTTGGTTTCTGCTCATTTCAGCAAAGTACAATTACCTGCTACACGCAAGTTGACAAGCAAGGGTCCAGATATCTTCTAGGAGATATGGCAGGTCATCTTTTCATGCTTTTATTGGAGAAAGAAGAGAAAATGGATGGCTCCCTCTCGGTGAAAGATCCCAAAGTTGAACTGCTTGGTAAGTTTAGATAGCACCTTGTTCTATATCTTTCCATTAGCGTATCAATCGGTAATTATTTCGACACCTATTGAAATAGCCTTCACCAGGCATGCTTCCAATTAGGGCTGTTCTATCGGTTGTCGGTAAGCTACCGAAACTGTTCCGTTAAAAAAAAGTTACGATAAGAGCGCTCTTACCGATAGCGATGAGAGTTTTCGGAGCTGGCGAAAATAAGCTGTTGCCATGTGTACATCTATTTCATGCGCCGCCGCGCCAGGCAATCTGATAAACCGACACAAGGGGCAACTATGCATTGAGTGCGAGCTCTCAAAAATCCGATAAGGCCGGCTGTTGTCGATATCATCGCCACTGTTGGTACTGCCGCCAGTTTCAATAAGAGACGATATCGAAAGAGTTCCGGCAAAAATTCGTTTGAACACCCCTACTTCCAATGACCATCAATAGTGTTTCAAAAGTTCTTGATTTGGAAAAGGCCTTGAAAGTGCTTGATTTTTGTAAAGCGCTTGATTTTTGTAAAGCGCTTTAATTTTACTTTTTATTTATTGTCCTCTAAAATTCCAGTTTCAGAATTAGAGGTGGAAACCTTGAGATGAAATGAAATTTATCATAGGTATGTGCAATAACTTTTATGGTTGAAAGTCTTCTCATTCCCCTAAAGTGAACATGATCTTGACTTGAGGAATTAAATCATTTTTGAGCACTTAGATAGTTTATCATAATATTTAGTAAAATATCCAAAAAGTAGTGTCATTACTTCCATATTGCCCTATCCGCCAATGTAAGTGCCCTGAAGAAAGACAAATATTGAATATCTTCCTCTTTTTATCTTGTTTTTAGGTGAAATAAGTATACCGGAATCCATCACTTACTTGGATAACGGAGTCTTCTTCATTGGTTCGCGGTTAGGCGACTCCCAGCTTGTCAAGCTAACGAAGACCCAAGATGAAAATGGCTCTTATGTTCAAGTCATGGAAACATTCACAAATCTTGCTCCTATTGTAGATATGGTTGTCGTTGATTTGGACAAGCAGGGTCAAGGACAGCTAGTCACGTGCTCAGGTATAAATTTAGTGATCTTATTTTACCAGAAATTCTAGTCTAATTTGAACTACATATCTTGTTCAGTGCAACCTATTATATCGGCCTATATTAGCTAGTATAGCTAAGCCACCAGGTGAATCATTCTTGATTTGTGAATGCTGGTAGTTTTCTGGCCTTAAGTTTTTCCAAAACAATTGTGTTTCTTACAGTGACCTGTATTAAGAATAATGGTATGATCAACAGTCTTGCAGGGTTGTTGAGCTATCTTTTTTACTATCCGCAAGCTTCTTATTGTCTTAAGTAGTGACTTGTCATTATTGTTCATTCCCCATGTATAAATGCTCTTTTTTTTTCATCCTTTTTCTTCGGAAAAAAGAGTGCACAGGCAACTCCCTCAAATGTACCTCACCACATGCCTTACTCCAATGGCTCCTTAACTGCAACTCCAAAGCCTGCTGCAGAGCTGGAACGGTAGTTGTAATGGTTTGAACTTGCTCAATTTTTTTGAGAATTTTTCTTGTTTTTTAATATCCTCTTTCCTTTTTTAGGAGCTTTCAAAGAAGGATCCTTGCGCATCATTAGAAATGGAATTGGTATTCAAGAGCATGCGTCTATTGATCTGTCTGAAATCAAGGGTATTTGGGCAATCAGTATCGATACCTTTAGTAAATTGGACAATGCTCTCATTTTATCATTCGTCGGTCATACAAGGTTTGTCATCATAATTCTATACTATTTTTTTTTTTTTTTTAATTTGTCGTAACTGTACTACCAAGACAAATTATGCACAACTGTCAGCACTTTTTTGAGCAAAAAACTAACCTTTTTTTTGACTGCTGTTTTTCCTCTGTCAAAATAATTTAGTATTATCGCCAGTGGCGTGGCGTGAATTGCGATGTATCGATTGTTATGCCATATAAACCTATGGAAAAGGATCGATAAACAGGGTGTTAGCAGCAAACACCTTAATAATCGATTCGATTCTTTCTTTTCTTTCTTTTCTTGACTGCTGTTTTTCCTCTGTCAAAATAATTTAGTATTATTGCCAGTGGCGTGACGTGAATTGCGATATATCGATTGTTATGCCAGTTAAACCTATGGTAAAGAATCAATTATTAAGGTGTTTGCTGCTAACACCCTGTTTATCGATCCTTTTCCATAGGTTTATATGGCATAACAATCGATATATCGCAATTCTTGCCACGCCACTGATTATAGCACTGTGTCGGATAATGGGAGTTAGGATAATCAAGTGTTGGATGATCTACGGAATAACAATGATGAAATTACCAAACCCTGTATCTGGTTTAACCTGAATCTGCTCATCAATACTTCAATAATGTCTAAAAAGCTAAGTTATGTAGAAATTAACTTATTCAAGGTCACTTCCTGGAAATCTATCAATACTTGTACACCTCCAGTTTTCTAAGTTTGTGGTTCATTTCAGAGTGTTAATGTTGAATGGTGAAGAGGTGGAAGAGACAGATCTCCCAGGCTTCCTATCCGATGATCGTACTTTTTACTGTGGTAACGCATGTGATGATCAAATCATTCAAGTGACTCCTCAGTCTACCAGAGTTATCTCCATTGCCTCGAAACAGATGTTAAGGTAATGAGTTATTCAATTATTTATTTTCTCTCTCATTTTTGCACTTTAATTTTGTAGAATCTAATCTCTGCAAGATAAATGCTAAATTCTGGACCATTTTGCTGAATGGTAATGTATCTTTGAAACCTTTAGATTGATGGTGAATCAATGTGTTTCCTTTGCAATTGAATTGAGTTGTGCGAAAAGTCCGATGTTCAATAAAATGTTTCAGAATTTGAATGGATGATTTTGTTGCAACTTACAGACACAAGATGGTTTAAGAAGCTAGGAATGTAGAAACATTTTATAAAAAAATCCCCTAAGTGTAATTTAACGTTTATTAAAGAAATTGATCTTATTCATCAATGTTGTGGGGCCAAAGAAACCACTGCAATTATGAAACCCTGTATTAGACAACGGACGTTTTTGCACAAGCTGATTCAATCAGGAACCTGGATTTCATAATGTGACGAATAATTGGCGTTATTAATTGACCAAAAAAAGATGTAGGGAAATGCACCTAGCAAAAACCATATACCTGAAAATAATGATTTACAGCTTAACTGGTGTGTGTTCAAATCAGCACTGGTACACAAAACTTGGTCTCTTAGTGATACCAACGTCTAAAAAGCAAAAATCTTGCAAATCTGAGGCCTTTTCTCCAAAAGACTTTGTTGAACTGACATGATCAAAAATATGGGTATCTTATTTCCTGTATTTACTTGTCTATATAATGCTTTTTCTGTTAATTTTGAATGCCCGAAAAACCTACTATGCACTATACTTGAGTATTGAGAATTGGACATTTTTTTCTCGGTGCGGCAAAGAAGAAGTAACATGGTCAACACCTTTGAGCAGTGCCAAGCCTACATGCCTCATTTCTTCTTCCAATCCCAATTTATCCATCACAATTAATTTGTTTCCTTAACTATCGACTCAAATCTGAGGTTTTCTCCCCTCATCTTTAGACCTATTTTATTCGCTGCAACAATTGTCTCCTGTTACCGATTTTGTGTTATTTGCGTCACTTTTTCACAACCAATGAGAGCAAAGCAGCTAAAAAAGAGGTTAGAAATCCTGTTAACAAATGTACACAACTGTTGTAACACGCTTCGAGGACGTTCCAATTGTTTCGAAACAATGTCGCCAAAACGTTGCAAAATTGTGCAAAAAATAAAAAGAATAAAAATAGACCATGCCCCCTAACAGAAAGAACATCCTAAGAAAATACAATAGTTACGAAATGTTCCAAATTGTTGCGTCGAACAAAATAGGACTTTTTTCTCTTTTTTTCAATGTTTTTATTTTGCTAATTTTTACTGTTTCAGTGAATGGAAAGTTCCGAATGACAAGAAAGTAAGTGTTGCGGCATGCCATAAGAACCAGGTCCTCTGCGCAACTGGTAACGATCTGTATTATCTGGAATTAATAATGGGAGAACTCGTCCAAAAAGGGTAAATATTTCTCAACGCATCTCTCCCTACTTTTTTTATTGTCTTGCAAATCCTGGCGAAACAAACCTTAATTTTTTCCAAGAAAAATTTAATTCAAGAATCTTCTCAAGAAAGGAAAGCATGCAGCACATTATATGCTGTATCATAGATGATTACGTTTTCGGAATGTGTTATTTAAGTCAATTTGAATTTTATTACTGTCAGTCAATTTTAATGTATGGCATTAAGAGTTTTCTTAGGAGTTGTCCTATGAGCATCACACCTCATGTATTAAATTAGCCTTATTATTAATGATGTGCCTTTATTTTTAGTCATGTCACCCTAGAACATGAGGTTGCCTGCTTGGATATATCCGTCCTGTCTGATGATGATGAGAAAGCTGAACTTGGAGCTGTAGGTCTCTGGACTGATATTTCTGCCAGAGTTGTCAGACTGCCTTCCTTGGAAACTTTATGCAAGGAAAATTTGGGCGGAGGTCAGTTAAACTTCTCTTTTATTTGTTCAACTTAGTGCATATTTTAGGCTGAAAGACTTTTTTACCTATCACATGCTAATGAAAGATAGTCTATTTTACTCATAATCAATAAAAAAAATTCCGATCTGAAGTCAATGAATATTCGCATTTATAATACACTGTCCAAACTTTACAGTGCCAGGTTTGGTTTGGCAAAAAAAAAATAATAATACATTGGGTCATATGGTGACAAAACAAAAAACTGTTTATTGAATCCGTTTTATTCAATTCAGAAAATAGAGGCAAAAGCAGATCCTGCTTTCACTCCTGATCTCAGAGTGTTTTCATTGTATGGCAGCTTTGAAACTGTAGTGAGTGGGTGTTCTTTCAATACTAGCAAACTTTTCAAATTTTCACCTTTTTGAAATTTCTGAAATTTTTATTCAATCTCCCTCCTTTTGTCTAGTAATTCTTTTTTTGTATTTTCAGAAATAATGCCTCGATCGATACTCATGGCAACTTTTGATAGTATGTCTTACCTCCTCTGTGCCCTTGGAGATGGATCTATGTTCTATTTTAATCTAAACAAGTCGACTGGTCAATTGTCAGAGAAAAAGAAAGTAAGGATTCATTCCGTTTTTTATTTCAGCTTAAGAATAGCAATGAACAAGTATCGTAAGGTACAAAAAAGAGAAACAAAATATTGTACTTAATAATAACAGACGACGACCATATTCTTTGAAAGTCAGCATTGATGGCAACTATTTTGGTTTAGACCCCTGTTCAGACTGTACCAATTACATATACCTCATACCTTAAAAATGGTGCCTGCATCTTGTTGATAAGAAAAAAGTCCATTCCATGAATTTAATTTGAAAAATTTGACTGTGACTATTTGTGATTTGTGTGCGTGTAATGTTGCTGTTTCTCTCTCTCTCTCTCTCTCTCTCTCAATCTGGTAATGAGAAAAGTGTTCTTCTTATTTAAAGACTTGTCTTTGTTTCAGGTAACTCTAGGAACTCAACCCATTGTGTTAAAGACGTTCAAATCCTTATCATTAAACAATGTATTCGCATGCTCAGATAGACCTACAGTCATCTACTCCTCAAATCACAAGCTCGTCTTTTCAAATGTTAACCTGAAGGAAGTAAATTATATGTGCTCGCTGAACTCAGAGGCATACCCTGACAGGTAAATCAGCAAGAACTTATTTCCAGGGTGTCTACCAGTCTGGAAAAAGTACGCATTTTTTAAGGTCGGTCTGTAAGTACCTTAAAAGTACATAAATCTCGCGGAAGGTCTGTAATTTTTCGCATTTTGTGCTGCGCTTTCAGTTCGATTGCCTGATAGTTGTGCAACCCTCTGCGTTGTCCGTCAGCTGTATTAGTACAATGTCAGCCCGTAAGAGCGTGGTTGTTGTAGAGGAGCGGAACAAGGCATTTCCCTCGATTTGACGGAAACAGCCAAAAAGGCCACAGGAATAGCCAAAGTAAAGCGCGCGGCAATGCCAAAATCAAAGAATTGAGTTACGTCGCTAAAAGGTACTTTAAAAGTACTAAATTTTTCTCCCAAGTCGAGGTACTTAAATTTTTCCTTAAGTACCTAAAAAGTACTTATTTTATTTTTGTGGACTTCAGTAGACACCCTGATTTCTCACCTCAAATAAAATTGCAACAAAGTAAAGCACTAATCTAGAAAATCTCTCTTTTTTGAGTTAATAGCCAGTTTGATATTGTGTCCATATCATATATCAATCTCTGCACCAATCTGAAATTTCCCTTGTATTCAAGCAGCTAAATCAGGCATTTGAGAGACCTTGTGTGTTTCCATGAAAGCAATTAAACTAACAGCTTACTACAAAAAAAGAAATTGAAAAGGCTGGAAACAAACTATTTCTACCGCCAAGCTTGAATTTTTACAAAATGCTGATGAGAATTTGATTACTGCGCAGTGTGCAGAGAGAATTTTTGCAAACGAAGTGAACCAAACCTAAAAGTGCGAGGTGATTATCATTCATGAAAATTATAGAAAAATGTATGTTTGAATGAAGTAACACTAAATACTTTGATTTTGTGTTACTTCTGACCATGTATAGCTTTTGGTTCAGGCCACCTGAGCCGAGGCCAGAACAAATGAGTTTTCCATTTAATAAAAGAACTCCAAATTTTTATTTATTTATTTGTATCATTAACCTCAATCGTTATGCATAAAATAAGTACTTTCTTAGGAAATCTTGTAGGATGTGAAATGAAGAATTTTCCTCTCGGTAACAGCAATTCAAATGTTTCTTTTAATTTCATTTACAGTTTAGCTTTGGCAACAGATAGCACTGTCACAATAGGTACCATTGATGAAATTCAAAAACTTCACATTCGCACAGTTCCTCTGGGAGAATCACCCCGCCGAATAGCCCATCAAGAAAGTTCACAGGTTTGTCAAATTTTTTTTACTCAACTTGCATTTTAAAATGAGATGAAGCCCTCCCCTAATATGATGTAAGCATTATTAAAACCAAATCTTGAAATTTTATTTATGAAACTTAATAGACCTTGGGAGTGAATTGAAATACATAGCCTTTAAGGTCTTAAAATTGATCATTTGTTTTCATTTAGTTCTAAATTTACTCTGCATATTTTTACAAACTGTGGATGTCCTTTGATTATATCCGCTAATTGAATCAATGCGATTGAAAACACACTTACTGGGAAAAATGAAAATGTTGAAGAAACTTAAAAAACTGTGCAGTAGGTGAAAAAGTTGGTGTAAGAAAAAATTGTTGGTACCAAAGGCCAATTAGTAAGTAAGTAAGTAAGTAAGTAAGGCCGGGCTGGCCGGCGAGGCGCCCTCAAGGGGCCAAGGCAACTGGCAACTGCCGTCGTGCACCCCGAAGTTGGACCGTACTCCTTAACTTATCTTCGTACTATTGACACATTGAGTATCAATTATATTCCCGCAAGGCTCAGCGGCCGTCTGATAGCCAACAGAAGGTCTTATCAAAGACTGTGGCAGACGCTGCAGAGCACGGACTTTCGGAGCACGGCCATGCCTCCACCGAGTTGGACTGTGTTGTTGCAATCTACACTGATAGGTAGCGCTGGCAGTCGCGCACACTACGAGTGATTACCGATTTTTCACAACCCAGTCGAACAGTGCAGACGGATTACTTACTGGGTGACTATGTCCCTCCCGCACCCTGTAACCTCGAAGGGTCAGGGTATTGGAGCGGCATAGTCATCCACAGTCACGATGACTGATATTTGAGTGTCCTCAAATATCAGTCACCTCCGGGGATTGAACCCGGGACCTCAGTGATGGCAGCGAACTGCCTTGACCACTACACCACTGAGGCTGACCCAAAGGCCAATTACTTAGGGACTAAAGACCCTAGTTGACTTAAATGTGCCGTCCTCCATGACTTATGAATATTGAGCATTTTTAAGTTGCTTAGTTGGTGTGTTTTCATTCTCACAGATTTAATTAGTTATTAGCAGCTTTTAACGCATCGAAATTGTGTAGGAAGAAGAAAATTAATATTACTCTCCTTGTAAATCTATGTTCAATACAGTAGAGCCTCAATTGATCATGCTCCAATCTAACAGACTCATCACTTTGACGAATTGATTCTCTGGTCTGCCCATGAAGCAGATTACCTCTTTTGCATAAAACCCTTGTAAACCAAATTAATTTATACACCACCCGCTGAATTTTCTGATAAAACATTTTTATTGATCTTACCTTTCTTGCTGACTATTCTAAATTGCTTGAACTTCTTAACAGACTTTTGGTGTGCTAACAATGAGACTAGACTTACAAGAATCCACAGGACTAGTACCGGCAAGACCATCTGCTAGCACTCAAGCACAGAATTTCTCATCCTCACATCCTGGTTCACTTTCCCTAATCAAACCTGGGTCAAACAATACACCAGCTGAAATTGGCGCAGAAATTGAAGTACATAATTTACTTATCATAGATCAACATACGTTTGAAGGTACAGTATTCTTTTTTGTTTTCATTAGACTAACATACTCGCTATTTCTTATCTTTCAATTCAAATACTTCTACTTTCATACTTTTCAGCTGTAAGTTAAAAACTTCACTTTAACAAAACCTAATCTGCCTCCTATATCTGCTAGATGCAGGGTGTAGGTAATTCAAAAATAATTTTAAAATGTTTTCAGCCGAAATAACTGTGAAAGCACTAGTAGTTACTGGCAGTTGATGCACCTGGATTTTACCTTAAACGGCCGGATAAATCCCTTCACGTATTTGAGAACCATCGTAGAACTGTTGATCTAGCTAAATGATGTTTTTTTCTTTAAATTGTAGACTTTTGCAACACAATCGGTAGCTAAATTGCAGACATCTTTTTTCGGCACCTACAGTTTGTACTTTATTATTTTTACGTACACAAGTTTGTTCATTCCTTACACATGCATTCATTCATCTCTTTACATTTTTACAGTTTTACACGCTTACTCGCTGATGACCAACGAATACGCCTTAAGTCTTTTATCAACAAAATTAGGAGATGACCCCAACACTTATTACGTAGTAGGAACTGCTCTTGTAAACCCCGAAGAAAGTGAGCCTAAACAAGGTCGTATCCTGATTTTCCATTTCGATGATGGCAAACTTACTCAGGTTACTGAAAAGGAAGTCAAAGGAGCTTGCTACAGTTTGGCGGAGTTCAATGGAAAGCTATTAGTCAGTCTGAACAGCACTGTGAGTATTGGGCTTTTGAGTTGTTTTTCTACCAATGAACCTCTTATGTTTTTTTATTGTAATTGATGCTTCATGGAGATTGAGGCCTATTCCTATATTAATTATTTTAGGTGGAAAATGATTCACGATTCTGAACAGTCTGGCAAGAGTTGAATGCAGATTCTTATGCCTTTTCAAACCAAAGGTGAAGTTCTAAATTTGCTGAGTGTTCTTTAGTTTCAGAACCTTTTTCTCTCTTCCTCGATATTTTTAAAGTTAGAATCTTTTTATCTCTTTGAGTGCGTTTTTATCACAAAATTTCTTATAAATTTTATTTCTGTGACACAAATTTCTGTCTCTGTATCCATTTCTATAATTTCAATATTCATGCATATATTCTCATTGTCATAAATCTTAACTTAAATACCTGCATAAACTCTGACATTCTTTTTGTTTCCCCGCAGGTACGGCTTTTTGAATGGACAGCAGAAAAAGAACTTAGACTTGAGTGCAGTCACTTCAACAATATTATTGCTCTTTATTTGAAAACAAAAGGAGATTTCATTCTTGTTGGCGACCTAATGAGGTCAATGACACTCATTCAGTACAAAACAATGGAAGGAAGCTTTGAGGAGGTTGGTTTCAAATTTTTTTTTTTTTTTTTTTTTTTTTTCTTTTGCACGTTTATTTTTGAAAGGTTTTGATTAACACATTCACATATTTGAATCTAATTTCCAATATTGAATTTAATCTTTCTTCATCCAGAATTGATAAACTTGCATTTGAAATCACTCAATAGTATTGAGTAAGATAGGAATATGTAGTGAGTTTCGTCCATTCGTAAAGTAATGAAATAAACTAAAACGGTGATCTTGAAAATCCTCTTCATAACCTTGCGGCATATGAACAACTTAAATCAACAGTTAGACAAAAAAGTGCAAAGAAAAGAGTTAAAGTATTTTATTTGAATGTGTGCTTTTAAGAGGTAAAAGATTTATCTCCAGTTTTGCACTTATAAAAGTTTGAGTGAAGTGTTGCACAAAATTAAGTCAGACTTTTCTTGGCATTACAGAGTCCACCAACAAATTCGTATCAACTTTAATTCATACAATGAACATTTAAGACTTATTTAATTTTTTGTGAACTTTTTAGATTGCCAGGGATTACAATCCAAATTGGATGACAGCTGTAGAAATTTTAGATGATGATACGTTCCTAGGAGCAGAAAATGCAAATAACATCTTCATTTGTCAAAAAGATAGGTAAGAATTTTGTATCTCCTCCATAATTTTCTCACACTTTTCCGCTGCTCTTATTATAGCAGCATGATTTCTATTATCTGTTCACTAGTTTTTACTCATTATTATAATCTTCTCTACCAGTGGTTACTTTCCTCATAATGTTACCCAGGTGATTGATTTTGTTATTTCTTTGACACAAACTCAGCACTGGAATACAAAAATCAGTCAACAAAAGCGTGGAGCTAAATTCATCCTCATTTTCTTAGCAAATTACTAAAAAAATAAAATTGAGTAGCTACAACCAGAGGTGCTAATCGCACCGAATATAGGTAATTTTCTCATGTGTCTCCTTAGGTTTGCTAGATTTTTCACCAAGAGCAGCATCGTCCCTGTCCTGCTACCAGCTCTCTGCTCACCTACAAACATGTTGGATTCATTCTTGAATGACAATTTTTGAAGGTCACAGGTTTTATGTGCTGCATAATATTTACTTTCTTATGTCTACATAGGTTTCAAATTAAGTAAATTGATTATCTTACACTACACAGTAAAATATCTAACTGAATATTGTGTTTTTACTCTTTTAGTGCTGCCACCACAGATGAAGAAAGACAACTAATGCATGGAGTTGGGCAGATACACTTAGGTGAAATGGTCAATGTATTTAAACATGGATCATTAGTAATGCAACACGTTAGTGACACATCTACTCCAACGCAAGGATGTGTTCTTTTCGGCACAACCAGTGGATCTATTGGTAAGATTCATCATGCTCCTTTTTTAAGTCAATTTTTTCAAATCTTTTCATTGGTGCTTTCAAAGCAGAACTATTGATCAAATTTACATCAAAGCACAGAAGGAACCGTTAGAAAAAATTGTCAATACTTATTTGTGTAAATCAGTAAAAAAAGGTAAATCTTTGAACGATAGTAAAAATAAAAATCCCAAGTATTCATGTTGCTTAGTGAGCTTTACACAAAATTCACTTTCTGTTGAGATATGTGTTATAGTTATCTGCTGCTTGTAATCCTGATCTGCCATTGTTGGTCGCCTTATCAGAACCGATTATTGAGTCCGATGTAAACCCCAAGAAGTGTTACTAAAAGCACCAGAGTTGATTAGGAAGCAAGTTTCACAACCATGGAACTCTCTACATGGACTTAATTCAACCCTCATCTACTGCCCTATTTATGTATTTTATAGAAATTTGTGCTATTTCTGCAATCCTGTTTCAAGAGCAACATATTATTTCAATTTGTGTAATTATAAGGGTCATCCATAAAGTAAGCTTTTTCACTGATTTGATTCTTAGTTCTCCCTTAGTTCAGAATATATAAAATAGTCGATAAACTGAATTTTGTGGATGACCCTTGTATTTGCACAATATGTCTGCCATTAGAGGAAGATTTAAATGTGGAAATTCCTTAACTTTTTGGAGTATTAATTTTGATCGTTCTTTTATTTTCCCTTACTCAGGTCTTGTTACGCAAATCTCACCAGATTTGTACAACCTACTCCTAAATCTGCAAAATGCACTAACCAAGGTTATCAAGTCAGTTGGGAAGATTGAGCACAGTTTTTGGAGAAGTTTTCACACTGATGTTAAGACGGAACTATGCGAAGGTTTTATCGATGGAGAACTTGTTGAGAGCTTCCTAGATCTCCCATTAAAGGACATGAAAAGTGTAGCATCTCTTGTTCAGGTATGTAGTTTCTCTCATTTCTTTTTTTCTTTTCAAATAAGTGCCTACCACCACCACAAAACAATAAACTTTTTGTATCTGTTAGCGGCAAAACCCGATTCCAGGCAAAACTAGTTTTGCCTAGGCAAATCTAGTTCTGCCAGAAATGAATCGGCAAAACTAGATCTGCCTGGTCAAAACCTGTTTTGCCTGATTTGCGTAGGCAAAACTAGCCGACCGTAGGCGGAACTAGTTTTGCCTGCTGATGTTCAGGCAAAACTGATGAGGTCCGGCAAAACTACTGGGACCACCTGACTAAGTTGTGTGTTTTGAAGCCTTTAGAATCTAAAAAAGCAGCCACGGTTAGTCCGGTGTTATTAGATATTTTTTAACTTTTGGGGCCCCTTGTATTTTACTCTCAGATAATGGACGGGAATTCATCAACGAACTTGTAACTCAACTTGCTGGGTCATGGAAAAAATTGAAGATTGTCCATGGTAAACCTTGAAATTTGCAGTCAGGGCTCAGTGGAGCCTGTGAATAGAGATGTTCAGGACATGTTTTAATTTTTAATTTTGAATTATTATTTTTATTTTAAATTTTTTATTTTTTTTTAAGTTTTGGTTCAAGTAGTTTTGCTGGTCAGGCAAAACTTGTTTTGCCTGGTCGTGTTCAGGCAAAACTGACAGCGCTCCGGCGGAACTAGTTTTGCCTGGTCGTGTTCAGGCAAAACTGACAGCGCTCCGGCGGAACTAGTTTTGCCTACTTTTGCGCAGTCAAAACTAGATTCCTCGGAAAAATACATTTTTGCCTAGGCAAAACTAGTTTTGCCTGGAATCGGGTTTTGCCGCTAACATATCCATCGACATTTGTGAACAATCAAAGAGTTTTACTGGATGAATCATAAGACAAGGTGCGAATTGAAGCATCATGATGTATACTTTCAGAGAGTATAGAAGGTTAGAGGCCCGACTGGATAGGGAAGAATTGAAACAGAAGTTGGAGCCGTGAGCAAGCAGTTGCGTACGGTGGCGCGAGAGTGCGCGGCGAGCGGAATCCCATACCACTGCGCTGATTGGCTTAGCGAAAGTTGCGGACGGACGATGTATAAAAAATTGCCTACGTGGAGGTGGTCCGGCAGCAACATACCCGCCGCTTGTCACTAGAAAACAATAGAAAATAGTAGTTGCGTACGTTGCCAGCGAGCGCGTTGCGAGCGCTTCTGTTTCAATTACCTAGCATTGAGTCGGGCCTCTAACCTTCTATACTCTCTGTATACTTTTTCATTAAAATTTCACAAAGAATACAATTTGTGTAACAAAAATTTTCAAAAGTAGCTCCTAACTAAAATATTCACGTTTTTTGATGCTTAAGTTTAAACTTCCTACTCTTAAAAAACCGTGATCTACTTGAGTTAAATCACACACTAAATGTTATCATTTCAGTCTCATTCAGTCTCAGTCTCAGTAATGTTTAGTACAAGACCAATCTACACAGGTCAGTCATGCCCGAATACAAGTTTTGGAACTCCAATGCACAGTGACATAGAATTGGCTGTTTGCAATGTATTTCCTACAAGAGCAGCCAATGTGACGTCACACTGGCTGCAGCCAAGTCAAGGCCGGGCGGAGGAGTGGATTTCACAAATATGCGCAATGGCTGACTTGAGAGGATTGGTCTTGGTTTAGTATCTTCTCTCTTCTTTTTGTTTTAACAAATACATGTCAATTGATTGGTTTCAGATTGACAGTGGAAATGGAATGAAACAAGAAGCCTCTGTGGATGAGCTTGTCAAAATCGTTGAAGACCTAACCAGGATTCATTGAGATTGTGCTAAGTCACTGTTCTCTGTTAACCTTTATTTTACTTGAAACTAATTTTACTCTGTCAACTCCTAACCATTGGTAAATTTAATACTTATATTAAGTATTCAGTCTTGTAAAAATCACTATTGTATATTTTCATAATTGCCGATAAAAGATGCTTTTGATAAGTGAAGTTAGATAAACTTGTAAGGAGAACATAACAGTGGATTCAATTAGTATGACTAATTGTGTTTTAAGTCATGTGAACGTTTTCTATTCATAGGTTCTTCCTTGCAGGATATGGAACAAATTTTATTCACTCAGAGCTTCTTTTTTAACTTCTGAATTTTATATATTCCCAAGAATGGGGATTTTTAACTTCCATTCTTACTGAAGAATACACGTTTTTCTAAACAAGAGAGCCTTTTTGTAGTCAAATCTCACAACCTAGGAATCTTTTATGACGATAACAAGATCCATTTAATGAATATCAGATTATTTTTCTTCCTCTCAAGTAAACGGTTTGTAAATAATTTTAAGATGTGTTCTTCCTGAAGAGCAGAACTTCCTCATATTAAAATCCGTATATTTTCCACCAGATGTGTGTAAGTTTGTAGTCTTTGAACAGTACAAAAATTTTGACGGTTGCTGAAGGTTGCAAGTTAGGTTGAAATAACCTTCAAATCTACCGGAAAATTCTCAATTTAAGCTGCATGCAAGTCAGATGAAAAAAAAAAAAAAATTGAAAGGTCTGATCTGAAATTCAAGTTGCTGGTTCAATGCTCTCCATAAACTCTTAATGGTGTGAACAAATGATTCAGAAATGAATTGATGATAGTAAACTTTCTTGCATCTGCCTCAAATGAAAGTTTAATGCTCTCAAAATGTAGACCCTGGCGTTTTTTAGAGTATGGGAGGTCCAATCTAAAAAATCATCAAAATGTGTACGTTCTTTGAAAGCTTTTGTGTTATTGTTGACTATCTTTATTTTTTTTCAGTTTTCCTAGAAAAATCCGTGATTCCCCGAGTTGTACATTCAGAATTTCCAAGTATTTTTAGAAGGGATTCCTATCCAAGATCCATATGTTCTAGATTTCCGTTTTCAATAATAAGATCAATCGTGAGTTATTACCTTTAAAACCACATTCAAATCATATTGTTCAGTTCTCCGTTTGTACCACCATTTAAATCCAGATGTAAAAATTGATGACTCAAATATTATATCTTAGAAAGACATCTAAGAAAAATAAAGAAAACTCTGGAATATTAATTTTGTGTATTTTTTTTTTTACTTAAAAATATGTTTGGAGTAAAATGAAATCTATGACTCAGGTTTCCTTAAGTATACATGATGCGATTTATACAAGCATTTAAGAAATTTCCCGGGTTAAGGCAAGAAAAAAATTTGTACACCGTATTTAAAAAAAATTCAAATCAATTGCATTTTTATATCTGGAATACATGGCCCTTCAAAACTTTGATTAGAAAGAACTTTTCAGCATTAAAATTTTTATGAGGCTGTGCAGAAGTACAGCAATTTTATGTGGGAAAAACTTATCAATCAGGAAAATGTTGGAAAAGTTGTCACTAACGCTGCTGTGCCTAAGTATTCATGTAATTTGGTTATTTGAAGGGTGTCAGGCTCAAGGCGATGAGTCAAAATCTATTTTGTTCTTATTTAGGACAAAAATTATAAACAAAGCTTACTACTTCACAATAAAGCAAAAATACTGCAAACAGTTAGAAATGGGTTAACAAAGTAAATTTCTGAAAACGTCCCGTCGATGAAGGATAAATGTTTAACCCTGTTCACCCATTTCGTTGTTCCTTCCCAATTTTTACCCCGTAAGTTGTACAATCTTTGTATCCTTTGAAAAACAATAGGTGCTTGTATCAAAACAATCTTTCACAATTGATTAAATTGCAATTTGTCATTGGACTTACTAAAGAAATTAATGTATCTCTGCACCTAGTGAAAGTCCAATATTTAAGAACTGGATGGCTCCTTGAATGTTACAGTCACATTGCTTTGCAACCATTCCAACATCGGTTCCATTCCCTCTCCAGTAACAGCGCTTGTTTCCAAAATGGTAATGGTTTGAGGAATCTCTTTCTCCAATCTTTTTATTTGTAACATGAGTAAAGCTTCATTACGCATTTGACGGTAGGACACGTCCATTTTCGCTAAAACAAGTAGAATCTGCAATCAATCAGTTTTTATATTAACTCATGAATTGCATTCTGTGACTTGCAATTCAATCAAGCGACAAAAAGGCTTTTAAAAGTTAAAGGAAGCTTGGCTCTACGCAAGTAATTTGAGGAAAATCTTTCAGGAAGCATGAAATTTAAGCCCTTCTATTTTTTTTTTTTTTTTTTATTTAATTATAGGAGCCGCTGCTGGAAACAGATGACTTTCCAGTGATTTATTGCTCATGTGCTGACTGTTATGAAAGCAGTATTTTTAGTTACATCTTATAATTAGGCCTTAAAATTTAAAGCCAGCAAAAATTCAAACTTAATCGAGGAACCCTTTTTTTATTTAATAATGGTCGAGCTGAGTTAGCCAGATTTGCTTGGGAAACAAAAGAAAGCTGCACTGCCACTTACAATGAAAACTATAATCCAACTTCGATCTCAACATCAAACAAAGCACATTGGAGTCTTTTCATTTGGGTGTAGTCCAACTCATTACAATGTGTTTAAAAAAATGATAAGAATGAGTGCATCATTTACTCTACCCTGAGGTTCAATATTCTTCACTCTTGATACCTTAATTTTGAGGCGGGCATTAAACCAACTGTTTCAACTACATATATGATTCTGTAAGTTTATGTGAGAGTTTCAAAATGTAAATATTTAAAAAGTTGCGTCTCTCCACCTTCGCTGACAGTGCTGCCCCCTTCTTTTCCTTGTCATTCAGTGGGAGCATCAGAAAGGAACTTTATGGTAATTTTCATTGTATGACAGCACTACAGCTTTAATGTGTGTTGTTCAAGTAAAGACAGATTAATGATTTTATCACCTTTGCCTTTTGAAGTTTTGGCTGTGCTAGTAGATCATAAAGTAACACTCCTGCAGCAGATATTTGACACAGATTGCTCGCGTCCACCACATAAATTATTTTATTGATGCCATCATAGTATTGATGCCACAGAGGCGCCATTTCTCCTCCCAATTCGCGGATGATTATTTTTTGCTGCTCTTTGATTTTTATTGTTGTTAGTGATGTTCCAACAGTGGGTACTGTACTAGAGTATTCATCAGTATCCTTATTACCACTCAATTTCTTCAAAAGAGCAGTTTTTCCAGATCCAGTTGGCCCCAAACATAAGCAAGCAATCTTTGATTCATCGCCTGAAACATCCAACCTATGAATTTGGGTATTAGGATTGCAGCATATTTTTCTTTAGCTTGTTTCTCTTGCAGTACCTAAGTACCCCCTATTTTCCCTTTTAGGAAAGTATGAAAATACTCAATTTTAGCACCCCAATAATTTAGTATAATTTCTACGTTATGATTAGCTGAGCGAATGGAGTTTAAACTTTAATATCTACCTCTGCTAGTCATTTTTATTTCCTTTCTTAACTTTCTTGAATTTTTAAGAGCTGACTGTAAAACACTCTTTGGGCTGGGCTAAAAAATCATTTTTGTATGACACATCAATTTTTATTTCTTTCTAAATATGTATACTTAAGTATCATTTGAAATTCATATGGTCGGAAAAAAAGAAATAAGTACTCAGGAATTCAATTTTAATAAGATTTATATAGGTAGGTGTCATATTTACATTAGAAGAAGTAATGATCTCAAAGCATGCAGTTACAATGAGAAAAGCATTTAAGAACATTGCTTAATACATGGATTTTCAAACCAAAAATGTAACTTGAGTTTGTTGAATTCAGTACTGCAGGCACTTTTCTAAAAAATACTTACATCTCTAACTGTATTGGACTTAAACAGACACTCCATAGTTGCAGATACTACCCTCTAGAACAATGCTCATTACTTGGACTGTACAATCAAGAACAGCTTTTAGGAATTCATTTGATGAAGATTTTTAATTTTACCTACTTTAAGCATAAAAAATTTTGATTCCTTTTTAAAATTCTCACCATGATTTCAAATACATTTCAGCAGCGCTAGGAATGCTAGGACATTATCGGAACACAAAAGTAATCTCAGTCTCTACCCAAGGTAGGATTTGTTGATACATTATGAAAAAAAGCTAACTTAAAGATTAGTGAGAAGTATCAGGCGCAATTGATTGTGTACAAAATTCTTCATTGTAAGAAGTTTTCCTTCGGATTAAGGCTCAATGTTACAAGGTGCTTGATAACGAATTCAAACAAAAAAATTTAATGTTGAGAGCGTTCCGATCACTGAGTCTTACTCATTATAGATAAAGATGAAAGTCTATATAGAAATAATTTGCGTGTTATCTTAACACCGTTACATTTTGGAAAATATATTACACAAGTTAGTGCGGTTTTGTTCCTCTTTCTACTGTGATCTCTGCCTCTAATGCCTTTCCATACCAATGGATTGAAACTTTTACAAATAACATTAATTAGTCACTGAAATCACCAAGAGGAGAGACAATAAGGGGACAAATGAAATAATTGTAGAGTACCATCACAATTATGTACTAAAATTGTATGAAAACATGAAATTATGGACTTGCACCTAATTTGTGGATCACAATTAATGAGACAGTGCAAGGATTACCTTGGCCTGAGTTGAGGTTCTGATGCAATTGAAAACATTAAGGCTCATGAGTTCAATTAGAACAGGATGAAGTTGCGGGAGAAGATTGCTAATTCACCTCAAGTTTGTGTCGCGCCAGAACAAAAGCAGAAACGAGGGCACTGACCTGCAGCTTTTCACTTGTTCCTCCTGCCAGTCTATATTCAATATCAGATATTTTTATCAAAAGCTCTGTGATAGTTTTATGAGGCAAGTCAATTTTATGGAGGAACTTGTGAACATCAGTGAGGATATCCTGAAGGGCTAATCCTTTCCTAATCTTAAGTTCTTGAATTTTTTGGTATGCAGAGGAGAAGGGATCGTTTAGGAGCCATTTAAGAACTTCAAAAATATCATTTTTCAAGGGATGTCCACAGCAAGAGTACACTGCATCTTCATTGACCACTGGAAAGGCAGACGCTGCACTTTGCAAGACATTCAACACTTTTCTCATATCGCCACCAGCCAATTCTATAAGGGCCGCTTTCCCATCATCCGTCGCTTCAACCTTTTCTTCTTGAATAACATGGTCCAGGCGAGGCATGATTTGCTTTGCATCCAGGGGTCCGAAACGAAACCTTGTGCATCTAGATTGGAGTGCTGGGATGATTTTGCTCAGGTAGTTGCAAATCATACAAAATCTAACATTGTCAGTAAACTTTTCGATGATCCTCCGCAAAGCATTTTGAGCGTCATTTGTCATTGCATCAGCTTCATCAAGAATGATCAATTTATAGCCAGATTTGAAAATGGTTTTTGTTGACGCAAAGTTTAAAATCTGGGTCCGCACAATGTTGATACCACGATCATCAGAGGCATTCAATTCCAAAACCATGGATTTAAATTGACTTGGTTGGTAAATTTGTTTAGCGCATGCAAGGATTGTACTAGTTTTACCGGTTCCAGGAGGTCCATAGAATAGTAAATGAGGCAGCTGATTTTGATCCATAAATCTGTTGATGGTTTTGATAATGTCATCATGAGAGATAAGTTCATCAAGTTTTTTTGGACGGTACTTTTCCACCCATGGTAGATTTACTTCTGGCTTGGGAACTACCATTCTGAAGTTTATATAAGTTTTAAACTCACAACCAGGTTATCTGTGATGAAAATTCACAAAGAAATACACGCAATGGCACGAATTTAGGAGTTACGACACTGTAGGAGGTAATAATAACTATATTTTTTTCTTCTATGCTAAAACGCGACAATAGGTAAACATAACCTTACATCAAATAGGAAAGAAAACCGAAAACCTAACCTAAAATAAACAAAAAATCTACTTGATTTTCCCGCTCTTTTTTTCAGCCAATCAAACACCCGAACCACAAGCGCCATGCAACGTTTAAAAATTTCCGCCGCCACTTTATTTTATTACTGAGAAATTGTTCGTCAGAGCTGCCCGAAAATTTCACTGCATTTGCTGTGTGCTGCCAATGAAATTCAGTGAAATTTTTAAATAGATTCAACAGACAATTTCTCTTTAAAAAAATATGGCGGCGAAAATTTTTAAACGTCGCATGGCGCTTGTGATACTTTGGCCGGAAGGTGACAATTTTCCTCGATTTCTGTTAGAATCCGAAACTTATGGTCTTAGAGCTCCACTGATCTCCTCTCAAAAGTTGGGGGGGGGGGGGGGGGTCCGGATTCCTTGATGTCAATTCAGTAGCATACATAGTTTTTTCCCCCGAAGAATCTACGTAATTTTTTCGACCAATGTGCAATTTGTGGAAGGGGCACCGCACCCCTCTTCGGGGGGATATTTTTGGACTTCGAATGGGTCAATTTAAATTCTCAGACGTCAAGTAAAGTTTAAATTTCTTGCAATTTTCAATTTGGATGTCGTCAATTTGCGATTCGGACGGAACCCCGATTTTTGAAACTGTCCATCACCTGCGAAACCATTTTTTTCCGAGGAATCTACGTCAATTTTGCGATCAAAGGGAAACTATGTGGGGAGCCACTACCTCCCTCTACCTATAAGGGATCATTTTTGGGCTTAAATTGAACCGATTTTGGATTGTTAGATTGTTAGGGGTAATTTTCACGTGAAAATTTCCGCTCTTTTCTATTTTATTGCAATCAAATCGCAAGTTTATCGGGAACCTCGATTTTTAGGATTGTGACCACCCCCCCCCCCTCCCATCCCCATTCCCACCGCCCAAGGGTGGCCTCGGGGGTTTCGGGATCATAGAATTCGAATTCCTTGGGGTCGATTCCCAAATCAACCCCGCGGTCCCTGACTGCGCCCGACCTCAACCAACCGAGTAAAAGGCCTGGCACGGGTGGTCTGGGACATCCTAGCTGTATTTATAGAAACGCTGATTTCTCGAGAATCGATCTATTGATATATTTATGCCAAATAAAATATTTGCTGAATTTTAAAAAATATATGGTTTCAATTTCCAATGCGCAAAAGTGTGTTTAGCGCAATGCGTGAAGTATGCCTACAGTCTTGTAGGCGCTATGCATTTCACGCCGATCGCTGCTAAACGCCTTGTGTTTGACGCAATGCGTGAAGTATTCATGCAGTCTTGTAGGCGCTATGCGTTACGCGTCGACCGCCGCTGACCGCGTTGTGTTTGATGCTATGCGTGAAGTATTCATGCAGTCTTGTAGGCGCTAATATGTGTTACATGCCGACCGCCGCGCCGCCGAGAGCTTCCCCTTTTCATCTCAAGTCCTCGTCATCATTGCTCTCTGCGTCGCGCCGCTCCAGGCCAAATTGCGTATTTGGTTTCTCTCATAACTCGACTAATTAAAGATGCTGACTCTTGTATCACCGCAAAACGACAAAATTAGAAATTACTATCCTCTCAGAAAATGAAAGATTTGTTCGTCTTTTCTCGTTTGCAATCTTTTTTATACCTCCATCCGAAAAAAAGTGCAAAATTTGCCGCCATGGGCCGCGGCCCACGTGCGGCCACCCCATAAATCCGGCCCTGTGTCCATCCATGAACAATGAAAAAGTGGCCATTAGATGTTTACCAATATTACATCTTGCTGAAACTTAGAAAATCCTATGGGTAGTTCAGAGCACCAATTGAGCAGATACTAGAATGTTGGGCAATAGTTTCACTCGAAGGGCATAGAGAAAAAAAAGGAGGTGTTTGCATTTCGGGCATCTCGGACTTTTTTGATGACGTAGGTCGGCACGGACGACTTTTATCATCAATTTCCTCGGAAATGGTGTAATTTATGGGAAAAAGTCATTACATTTAAAGTGTTTGAATTTGTATCATGAGATGATTTCAGCAAAAAAATCGGACGGCAAGGTCCGTTTTTCATACTGCGAATTCCGGATTTCTCTGGCCAGGTTGTACCAACCTACGTCACAGGGTTAACAATCCTCAAGATGCAAACACTTCCTTTTTTTCTTCTATTCTCATCGTTGTTTATGCTCGAATAGGGGTAAGAACTGATGACTGATGGTCGTTGATTTTGCTACCCAAGTAGTTAGCACGGATGGCTTGAAGGGGTACAATTTTCACAATTTTTGGGTGCCTCCTCTCTACTGAGACTTTCTCGTAACACATGACACATCTATATGCAAGTTAAAAAAAAAAAAAAAAAAAAAAAAAAAAAAAAAAAAAAAAAAAAATAATAGGAAGTTGAAATTAAGTTTTAGTCGGTTATAGACTGTGGTGCGTACCTTTTTTCATTTAGGACGAGTATAAACGTCTCAGAGCTGCAACTTGAAGGAATGATAATGCCTCAATCCCGGGAACTTGAAAACATCTGGTTATTTCCCGAAACAGCGTCAAGATTGTAAGTCATCCTCGTGGCTGAGAAATCTTAATCGCTTGATATTCAATCTTCCAATCGCTCCTATGAGTAGCAACCCTTTCAACACAAACATTTATATTGAGAAAATAACTCTCCACCATAAATTGAGGGATGATTATTCGTTACCATGACGCCCCTCGCCATAGAATAATAAAGCTAACGCCTTATTATTCTATGCCCTCGCCACAGTTGTGACCCCATAGCGCGGGGTGCTGGCGTATTTAGAATTTTGAATTTCGCGGGCTCCTTCTGATTGTCGAGAGTGCTGCTACCTGTCTTATCAAGTAGTAACTTTCCATGTTATTATTATTCGTTGGACTGTTTTTTATCAGTTGATTTTTTCCATATTGTGGTAAGTTAATAATACTGTTGCACCTTTTTTTGTTCCTCATGTATTATCAATGTGCTAGTTAGGATATTTTACCCATCAATACTCAATTATCACCGTGGTTTAAAGAGATGTCTCACTTCATGAATCATATGGAGGTGTTAACCTAAAAATGATTTGGCACTGATCATTTGTTTATAAATTGTTGCTCCACATAATTCACTGACTCTCTGATGTGAGTTTCACTTCGGTTTTCAATTTCAAATTCTTCCTCCACTCATTATGACATGCACGATCAAAGCCCTGCGCTGCCGCTAAAAGCGCAAATGTCTTCTTGAAGTTGTTCTTCGCGTCCTTCAAGACGAGGAACTTGCGTCAGTCTTCTGTGTTTCATGCAGAGAGCTCCTGCCTAGATATGGCTACTAGTAACCAATATGATGTACTTTTTAGGATCGCCCATCGCTTCATCAGGAACTTTGATTTTCCCAAACATAAGCATCTGTGATTGATGATGTAAAGCAAACTTGTAACTGATTCAATGGTGGTTCTCAAGGTTTTCTCTGGTATTCATAAATTTCATAACGGCAGAGGCCAATATGATCATTGAACCCTCCAACTTACAACATATTAATATTTGATGACTGTGTCCTAGTTTAAAATTTCCCAGCTTAAAAACAGGCATGATCATCTCTAGTTTCCTTAAAGCTCTTATATTGCCCTTGTCTCCACCTATCAAGTCAGTTACCCATTTTAGCATGCAATTTAGGTATTTTGCATAATTTAATTATCATTTTTATTCTCTTGGTTGCTCCACTGATCCATTTCATTCTCCAAATCTTGCCGCAACCCTGTTGTAACTCTCATTCATCAGAAAGTAAATTTTAACTGAATATTTAGTTCAAAGTTGGTATTATAAGTTTTGATTTGTCATCTGCAGATCATGTCGGATACAATACCACCTCTTTATTCGTCTTCTCCACCGCCTCTGACAAAATCAAATTTTGCGGATGATGCTGATTCTGAAGAAGATGAGGATGATGAAGACGAGGATGGATACGGAAAATTTGAAGAGTACTCAGCAGTCTATGATCATACAGTAGAAGGTTCGTTTCTTAAGATAACTCAGCTGAACCAGAGTGTTTTTCATAAATCTTAGCAAAGCTACAGATGGTTTATTCACAGGAAGTCACAAATTGCCACTTAACTGAGAAAATTTTTGAGCACTTACTTTCTTACTTACTACTTACTACTTCTTACTTCTTAGAAGTAGTAAACTTTTTGAGCGTTGGGTTAAACAACTTTTTAGAGAATTTTGGTGATTTTGCCAATGTGTGGTTAAGTTCAGTGTAAAATTAATACTCTTGTTACAGTGAGGAAAAGTTGATCAGAGCACAATTTTCCTTCTGAGAGTGATGCTGCTTGATGTAAATAGCATATTGATGGCCAAAATCAGTGTTCGAAACTCGTTGGCGCCAAATGCACCTAAGAAATCAGTCATGGCACCTGAAAAATGAAGGCGCTGCGCCAACGTGTCCCCCAAAAACTTCCCCTCAAGAAATCCTAATTTTTCTGTTGGGTGATATTTTGAAATTTCGAAGCACGGCATCGGATTCTGACCTTTCACTAAATGCGCCGTGATATTTCGGCAAAAAGTCAATTTGGCTCCCGAAAAATCTTCAATGGCCCCTAAAAATCGAGCTTGATGGGCCACATGGCTCTTGAAACTCAGAGGTGAGTTTCGAACACTGGCCTAAGTGCAAAACCGGCCTAAGTGCAATCTTTATCGTGATGTTACATAATTTCGGCCCCTGATCTATTTTTCTGATGAGGAACAAGCCAACTTTATACCTTGACATATACACTTACAGATTATTCTGCTAGCAGAGAATAAAAATCTAGGAAGTTTTCAAGATATTACACAAAATAGTTTTCTAAAAAAAATCTTCATGGTTGCAAACAGAAAGAAAGGTGGTCACGCACTTTTGCCATCATGTATGTCGCAATTAATAGGAACTATCAGAAATGCGGCGGATTTCACAAGTTTTTTAGCTCAATTCATACAGCCGCTTGCAGAGTGAAGAAATTTTCCAAGAATGAGGAAATTTTAAGACTAAAAATGCGACTAAATTTGGCTCTGAAGAACCTATTGCACAGCACCCCTCGTAGGGTGTCAACAGGTCCAAGAAACCTCTAAATGTCTGTAAATTTTGGTCTCTGTGGATACAATAGAGCCCTCTAATATTTCTCTGAGTTTTAATCCTAACCGTTTGTATTTTTAGAAGTAAGCTTTCACCTCTACCATTGCATAAAACTTCTATAGTATATTATTCATACATTCAGCAACTCTGTTAATTGAGGGGCATGAAGAACAAGGCTCACGAGTGCAGCTTTTTAAAAAGTTGAGACATGTATTGATGATTTTAACCAGAACTAATCTTGAAATATATTCTGTGCAGAGTTCAAAACTAAAATTCGATTTTCAAGCATCAAAAAGTGAATTTAAACTTTCCTAGCACCCTAAGGCTCCTCATAATATTGGAACTCTTAACAGGTATACATATCTTGAAATAGAAGAACCACACCATTGCACCTTGTCCTATTCTAACAATATTTTTCAATTTTTGTTCCAGAAATTCTCAACAACAGCCCAAGGAAGCCCATAAAGACAGAATCTATAACAAACCTGAATTCATCAGATTTGATATTAGGAAAGAGTATCCCTGTTTTGCCAAATAATTTACATAGCACAACAGACGTAAATGTAACGTCTGAGCCCCTTTCTAGTGATATTTTACATTCCAAATCTCCTGATGAGAGTATTGACCGAAAAATTTTAGAGAATAACAGTATTAATGTAGAAAAGACATTCTCGGATAGTGCAATCAATTTTACAGAAGTAGATAGTATTTTTCATGTTAAAAATGATAACCTAGATAGTAATTTTTCAACTTCAAAACCCCTGTCGGAACCAGTTAATTTTTCTTCGGGTGATGTGCCTGTCACTTTAGAGAACCATACCGGCCTTTCACAGGAAATTGAAACAAAGAGTTCAATAGTAAATAGCAACAGCTGTGGCACAACAGAAAATAATGAGAATATTGTGACAAGGATAGGAGTGAATGAAAACATAGAAGTAAATGATAGCTCAAGCATAAATGTTGGCGCTAATTCTATACCTTATAGTAATTGCTCAAATTTTGTATCAGCAGTAGATGGAACACTCGGTGATGATGACTTTGAATTTGATGATTTCCAGTCCTTCTCCGAACCAATTCCTTGCTCTCAAAGCTGTGAATTTGATGCATATGAATCTGAAAATTCAGATTCGAAGGATAAAATTAATGTTTTCAACCAAACGGATTCACTATCATGTGAGAGTAATTCATTAACTGCAAGTGCCGTTCCTCTTCAAATTGAAACGATGAGCAGTGATAGGACTGAGTTCAGAACATTAGGAACTAGCTTAGCTGACAACATAATCACTGATTCTCATTTGTTATCAAACAGTGCAGGAAATGCCGTCCAAAAAAATTCAAATGATCTCTCCAATGGTTTTTATGTGTTTGAAAATGCCACAGAAAGTAATGAAAATGTTACCACAACACAGTCAGATATTAAACCGTCCATTTCAATAGATACTTCGACTGCTCTAGAAAGTGAGCAAATTACAAAAGCAAGAACGGAGATAGAAGGTGCTAAATACATAGAATCTAATTCAGCATGCACCCCTGTAAATGTATCTATTGAAACCTGTGTCAGCAATGTCATTGAGTCAGAAGCCGATGATGGATTTGGAGACTTTGAATGCGCTAACAATGTACAAGACACAAGCTTAGAGCCTCCAAGGTGCGAGCCAATTCACCCAAGTCCACCCAGTGATGATGAATTTTGTGATTTTGAATCGGTCAACTCCTCTAAGTTGCAAAAAGTTGAAAATACTGCAGGTCCTAGTTTCAGTGAATCAGGGCAGACTGCAAAAGAATCCCTTGATTTTGATGAGGACTTTGCAACCTTTGATGTCAAAAGCACTGACAATTTTAGTGATTTTCAAAGTACAAATGTAGATCGAAAAAGTTCCATGAATGATTTAAAGGCAGCAGAAACCTGTGAGCCATCAGAAGATGCTTTTGGAAATTTTGAGGCAAACTTTTCGGAAGTTCCTACTGATGTTGTGGCTGCCTCTTCTTCTAAACTGAATGATGGTTCAGAAGCATCATTTGGTGATTTTAGCGACTTTAGTTCTTGCGTAAAATCAAGCGAACCCATTACAAGTTCAACAGTTGCTTCTTCCTCGAAATTTGATGATGGTTCAGAAGAATCGTTTGGTGATTTTAGCGACTTCAGCTCTTACAAAAAATCAAAGGAACCAACAACCAGTTCTACACTTGCTTCTCCCTCTAAACTTGATGATGGTTCAGATGAGTCGTTTGACGATTTTAGCGATTTTAGTACCTACAAAAAATCAACAGAACCAACAAGTCTTACAGAACCAACAAGTTTTACAGAACCTGCTGCTCAGGAGAAACAATTTTGGATTGATCTTTTTCCTCCCTGTGAAGTGGTAAGCTTCTATTATAACGATAATCAGCGATACGGTTCTTTTGTATATCTACCACACCACCCTCCCGTGGTGAGTCTAAGTGTAGCAAGCGATTTACTATGTCTCAATTTTTACCGTAGCACCACATTTTTTAAAAAAAACTCAAAGCGTTTAGCACAGTAAAACTTCCAGAACAATGTTTATCAAAGATGTAATACTAAACAACCGATTGGGAAGGCCCATTTCCTCGTTTAGAGAGACAATATAATTTTAGTAATTAATTCAATGGCCTTTTGCTTGCTATGTAAGACAAACATATTCAGAAGCTTGATAAGAATAACATTTTCCCATGTCTTATATATGATCTTTTTTGGTAGGAATTCAGTTTCTTATCTTGCAAACATTTCAAGAAATGCGGAAACTAACAAAGACATGTTTGCTAAAGTGGTTATGTAGTAAATTCAATTGAGAAAGTTGTTTTAAGTGTGCACTCATGCTTTCACTATCTTTCTGGCTAATGATGTCGCTCATATTTTCAGGCTGATCGAGATATAGATGTGGTATCAATCAGTGATTTAGTAGTGGCAAGTCGGATATGGACCAAATTGCGTGATTTGGATTCTTCACAAGCATTAGCTTTTGAGTGGTCAAAATCTGCCACGTATAAAAAGTACCTTTCATCTCTTGGCATAGATGTACGCAATGTAAGTATAGCAGATACAGGCCTCAAAAGATCATTTCTCTCTTTTTTTTTTCAAAAGAACAAGCACCTTAGAGTTGACTTGTAAGGAAACTGACAGGAGGAAGAACAAAGATAAGTAAAAAGTTGAGTAAGAGATCAGTAAAAAAAATGCAGCCCCTCTTGTAAGATGTATCCAAACAAAATTATAAAGTTGTTTCAGTTCACACACTTCCCCCCATTAAATAGAACATGAAATCATGAATGTCAGAAATGTTTGATAATCTACTCAGGTAATGCAACATCACAATTTTTTTTATATTATTATTACTTTTATACTTACTTTGTGTCCAGGTGTTAGGTGTGCAGTGGCGAAGTAATGTACCCAGATTTGCAGCAAATCTCGGATGCACTCCCTTGGAGCCATCAAAGGCAGCCAAAGATTCCTATACCTCAAAACCTGTCTCAGATTCGTCAAATGAGCTGTCCCAGCCTAATAATCCAGTAAGACTTTCAAATTTGCTCTCCAAGTTTCATGTTCAAGGAATTAGTTTTACATATTTTGGAAACACAAGGGTTCTGTTCAACTCTATCTGCCGTGCTAAGCAAGAACGCTGTAAATCTATCAGGATTTTCCAGCGTTTTTTGGAACTTAACACTTAATAGAAAAAAACCGTTTTACCCATGCACCTCAAATTTTCAGGTTAAGTTCTTGATGGTATTTACGAAATAATTCTGTATGAACATTGTCTCAAGGTTGACAAGTTTTTTTGCTGTGATACATTGTTTCCAAAAAAATTTCAAAATGACGTTTTCGGCATTTTTGTTTTGCACGGCAAGGTTGTTCTTAGCTCCTAGGGGTAAACAAAACTACTGATTATTCTCCGAGACTGCAAGCCAATGAATAAAAGTTAGATCCTCTATGGACAAAACAACCGGCTAGCTGATGATTCCAATCAAACGGAGCTGCACAGACTATTTAATTCCAGTAGTTAGGAAGTAATACCATCGGAGCCCAATTAGAAGAGAAACTCCACTACAACGTTGAGGTAACCCTCCAACCTCCTGAAAGGTATATCTCGATGTAATGTTACCAATTTCTGCTCTTTTCTTATTTTCTCAAAAAAAACTTGCAGCTTTCCTTGACATTTTCTGTTCATTCTCTTCACTTATTCAAATATGTCACAGAAAATTTTGGTTGGTTTCCTTTTAAAAAAATATAGCATAATTAGAGATTTTGCAACTTCACAGGAAGGAATTCCCGAACAACCCGACTTCAGCCGTCACTATGTGTAATGAAAGAATTAGAAAGTGAGTGTTTCTAGAATTTAGTCAAAAAAGAGGATGTCTTTTAAAAGAAAATGGTTTGTTTTCCCTTTATTTTAGGAGATTGTTCCTGCAGCACACTTTGATTGGATTAGCAGCGGTTTGGTCAATCCTCTTGATGGTGAGTGTATACTTTGACTTTCCAAAATGAATAAGTGACTTTATGACGGCTTATTAAATTTTTCTGTTCCTCAATATCTTTACTTATTTTCAAAGTCAAGAGGAATGTTGATGCATTCAAATTTTGAAAGGGGAGAAGGGGTAAGAGTTGTTAACAGTAGGTGTGACGCGGAACCCTGGGGTAGCGGTGGAGGGTTCGGCGCCTCAATAAATGAAGAACAACACCTACTATAGTGGAATGGAAAAGTGCTCGAGGTGAACGATCAGAGGGGTTGAGCTCCTGGACTTGTCGATGCTGGACTTGCTCACTAGACCAGTCACATCTAAATTGCATGTTTCAAAATCTCATCTTCTATTATAAGTTTTTAGAAGGAATGTAGCCAACATCAGGATCCCTGAGAGATAAAGATTATTCGCACAATATTTTAAGCGAAAATGTTGGTCGGTTTCCCTCCAAAAAATGGAAAAGGAAGATGAGATTTTGGAACACTGCAATGTGGGTGCGACTGCTTAGTCTGACTCCACTCTTGTTTTCAAAAGGAAGGTCTCATCCCAAATACAAGGGGGTCAGTAATCCGCCCACCCCAAATGATTCCTCTGTATCCATGAAACTTTGGTGATTTTTCGCTATTATTAATAGGGGTGGTGCGATCCATCAAAACTTACTTTTTACTATACTTTTCATTGTTAGTTTTCTTAAAAATAGCTCACTGAAATTTGTTTAAAATGCTCAGTATGATTATGATCAGATAGTTTGACAGAGTAGTACCTCTAATTAAAAAATTTAACAAGCGCCTATTCAATTAGGAAAGGAGCAAAAAATTTTCCAATCTGTCTTCAAGAAATGCCTCTCCAAGAGCTCTTTTTCTAAATCAAGAATTTAGGTCAGGTAGTACTTATCATTTAGAAGTCTAAGATTACAAAAAAATATGAATGTCTATCATTGCTCCAAGTGGTATGCAGCTCTCCATGCATCATCAATACCACAAGAATTTTGCAGCAATTTAGCAGTGGAAATCAACAACCATTGAACCATCATATTTAAGTAATGTTCATAGTAACTATAGTAGTAAGTAAATTGTCAGTCAAGTAATAATGTTTTCTCAAGAGTTTTAATCATGAATGCATAGTTCTTTGTATATAATATTAAAAAGGAAATAATAAGATGAAAGAAATTGAACGTAAAGCAATTCTTTTCACTTAGTAGGATTAAATTCTAGTTTCATTTCTTGCATCTCACTCAAGTGCTTTTCTACTCTCTTTCGCTAAAATTTCTTTCTATTTATGGGTATGGTATGTTGTATACTTAATATTTTTCTCAACTAACATCCATTCTTTTTCATGGTGGTGGCAGGTTCTTATGCAACTTTACTTGACATTAATTTATTGGATGCATTTGTTAATACTGAAAGTAAGTCTAATTTTCTATTGCCTTCTTTTTTCCTGGTGTGTTTATAGTTTCATTCATTCTTTGTTACTGTACTGTACCGTACGTATTACCAGTCATGATCTTTTGGGGATTTCTTTTCTTATGAGTTAATGTCTCATTTTTTGGGGAATGGGAATTGTGACAGCTTATGTTTTTATGTTTTTTTTTTTCTTTTCAACTGCTACATCAAAACACAGGGCGTTTTTTTCTTGTGATGCACTACTGCTATTACTTCACTTAATTTTTATCTGTCTCTCTGACGTTGAAGAGCTGGGAAACCCACAATGACCCTCCAGATTAAAATATTTACATCATTAAAAATTTACCTACAAGGCTTTGTCTCTTGGTTTGCTACATGAAGGCTTTGAAAAGCTGGGGCTTGTGATTTTATGTCCTAGGATTGAAGCACTAAAAAGGCAAAAGCACATTTATAAATGGGGTTATATGCTATTATTTTCCTTCCCCACTTTGACTTTCTGACCAATACCTGCTGCTCTGAGGTGTCCATATCCCTTTCTTGTTATTCTCTGTATTTTGTTCTAAGTTAATGAGTGCAAATATAGAACCGAGAAATGGGTTTAATAAGGAAGAAATACACTTCCTCCTAAGTTTTTATTTCACACAATAAGTGGCAGTTGACACTGTGTCACCAAAGTATCACGAGCGCCATTTGTGCTGAGGCTCTCTGTTGCCAACCTACTCAAATTTGAAACCACTCGAAAATTTTACCTATTATTCCTTTTGTTATCAAGATTATCTTTGAAATCTTCAAGAAAGCATGTGAAAAAGTCTTAAAGGAAAAATTAAAATAATATTTAGTTGCCCTTCTGTACATAACTGAAAGGAGGATATTCGACAATTTCATGAGATAAGGCGAAGTCTACTGTCTAGTGCATAAATTCAGGACCATTTTCAGAATTCAGTTTTTATAAATAATTCAACGGTATCATTCAACATCAGCTTTCCAATTTGTTCAATGTTTACTGATATTGTGTGATTCTTGTCTTCTTTGCACTGTCATTTCTTTGCTTCCTGAATGATTAAGCAAAAGAATTTATGTGGGATCCATCGAAGCTTCTTACCTTTATTCTGCATTTCTGCCCGGTTTGGTTAGATACTTCATTTGCGTCTACGTCCCACACTTCCATGATTCTTTTTCATAGAGCACATTTCTTTCTACCGTTTTTGTTTTATTTTCCGAAGAAAATATTTTTGAATTTCCCATGTCATGTGTTTAATCGGTTACTAGACAAAGTATGCATTACAACACCACATTATGTATTTTTCTATTCTCTTAAAATTTTTCTCAGAAAATGATATGGATGGTGATGTTGGGGAATCAACTTCTAGAGAGATATTAACATAAACCCTTGACACTGATCAAATGGAACCCTCAGCATACAAATGACATCATTTATACCTATACCATTTGCGTAGTGTTAATTATAAATATGAATATCTTCTTTAAAGTTGATTTTCAAAATTCTTAATGTGTGAATCATTTTGAGGGCGAAATTACCAGACTATGTATCTTGGTTGCGACATTACAGACTTCCTGTTATACTTTATTTTTTAAGTGGAAATCTACTCAAATAAATTTTTGACAACCTCCGTGATTTTTCTTCTCTGTGTAAAGAAAACTTTGTAAAAACTTCAAGGACTGATATTAATTTGTTTTTCTTCAAAAAAATAAACTAGAAGGGGAGGGTTTAAATACAGCAAACAAGAAACACAGTCTGGTAATTTCACCTTCGCTTCTCTAAAAAGAAATTATGAAGAGAAAACATTAAACAGATTGCCTAAGTTTATACTTCATCTAGCACCCCAACTGTATTAATTCATAACTTCAGGCAATCTTTTTTTGTAGGTGCTCTATATCTTCTTATTTGTGACGTGGTAAAACTGAGATATATACTAGAAGAAGAAAGATTCTATCACTTAAGTTTCAACAAGAAAACAAAGGAAATTCATCTGAGGGCTTTTAATCTGACCGTGTTCTCTTTTTTCCAGGTACAAAAAAGAAGGCAACTCAATCAGCACCAGTGCCAAAACAGAAGGCTAAAGATGAAGCCATTGATGCTGAAGTACAAGAATTCCTCCAGAGCTTACCTGATCTTTCATTCATGCTTGTGTCACACATTCAGTTCCCCATGAACCCGACTGTCAATGACAAATCGTCCTAGTGTGCTATTTACTTACTTTTCTATCGGCTGTTTTGCAATTTTAGTGTGGTTAATCATTGTAACTTGGTATGTGTTTTGTATTTATGTAAGAAGGGAAACCATGTCCAATAAGTTTTTAATTTATTAATTTAATCAGTATTCTAAGTTTTAGTCCAAATGTACCGCTGTTATTGATTGTGTCTTTTTGAAAGTTATGGATTGCTTTCTATTCAAATTCATTCTGTATCATTGTTATCATGAAATTCTTTTACTTATATTTTAAAATTATTTTAACCAACCTTGCTGCATAGCCCGCGAACAGTAGCTCTAGTAACTCAACATTTTCTATGTGGGACTAAATTTTTGACGCACATGTGTCAAATTACCAATAGTCAACAGTGTGTTGAGTTGGCAGCACTATTCATCAGCTTTCTTTTTATATTTTTGCATTCTCTGCAACAAAGCCATCCCTCCTCCGACATTCTCCCACTAAAAATTTCGAAATGAACAATTGTGGAGGATTGCTGAAGTAGGGCCCCTAATAGTCAAAGTGTGCTTGAGCAAAAGGCAAAGCATCTGCTACCTGAAATAGGGACTAAGACCATTGCTACTTGCCTGTTCAGTGAATAAGGTTTTGGAGAAACAAATCCAACCATGCTTTATTTGCCCTTCCTCAGTAACTCTCTTCAATTACTCTTATAATTTTGTTATTGATGAACCAAGTTCGACAGACATTGTTATTTCATTTTGTTTTAAATAGTTGAATATTAGGAATATATCTGACATACAAAAATTTCATAGGGATAGAACTGTCGTATATTTTTGGATGCAGAGTTATGAAGCCGCAAGGCCTGCGCGTGGTACAACAAGAAATTCAGTGCTGCCTAAAGTCCAATATGATGCTCCTTACAATCTTCTGAGTACACGGAGCTTTATAATCCAACTACAGTAGAACCCTTTTACAACAACTTTCAGCAGACCCGCATAAATCGTCCTTAAATCGAATGTTATATCAAGCTTTTACTGTACCTCTGTGTTATTATTGAGAAAAACAGAGCTGACAAGTGAATTTTTCGACATTCTTACATGCACTTTTTAATGGTAGTGTGAGCCTATCGCTGTGTGTATATCAATGCTGTACTGTATGCTGTTATTACTCTGAATTTGAGTCTTTTTATTTTTGTATTTTATCTTCCTCGCCAGCTTAGAACAATTAGCTCTCCTTGGACACACTGTGATATTGCAACGTATCTACTTGATACAAATGAAGTTAAATGCAACAGAAAAAATCACCTGTGAGCCCTGCTTTTCTTGAGATAGGCACACACAGTTTTATTTTTAAAGCTCATCATGCTCAAGGGATCGTAAGGAACGTCTTAATAGGTACATAGCACTGTTTAGCCAAAGCTGAATTTCTTGGGATTCCATGCGCAGTCCTTTCAAAATGCATCCATAAACTTCCTCGACTTAAGTTTGTTTGAGTTAGGTATCCTCATGAATATTGAAATCTCAATTCTCAGCTAAGGCACCCTCAAAGAGACTTTAAGTCAGGGAAGTTTTAAGGAACAATAAAATTGGAACTTTCAATCTTGATGTGACAACTTAAATGAAGGGATTAGCAATGTCTTCAGTCCAGCTTTCAGCCCAGTAATGAACTTCACATCATCTTTTGTTGTTTTCATGTTTTGAGAAAATGAATTTTTTTAGAATATTCGCAACTGTCTTCTTTTTCCTATCCCCGTTTGCTAATAGTCAACTCATAGTGTTATTAAATAAATTTAATGAAGGAGTAAGGTGCCATGAGGCTCTCAACTACCTATTTGTTGCCTTTACGTACCGAGGTGGCCATAGTTAGGGAGAAATGGCAAAATTTGATTGCATTTTTTAAGCTTGCCTCCTGACGAAATCGGAAAATCTTGAGATTATCATTCATTAATTTGGATTGTCTCAGAGGTAAAGTTCTTCAAAATTAATTTTTTGGTAAAAACCTGGAAGAATCGGGGAATTCTAATTTCAAATCTGTGGCCATTCTAAGTTCAATTTATCTGAAGGTCTTCTGGTATCTAGGTACTTTCCCAGACTAATTTGATAAAGACTGAGGAATTCTCTGAAAAGTTTTTCAGGCTGATTCAGTGGCATAAAGAAAAAGATGGAGGTGGCAGCAGTTCCTGATTTGTTTATATCGTGACTTGCATGGATATAATGTGGCATTGAGATTTCTGCAAAATTCAAAATACAGAAAACAAACTGTAAAGTCCTTTGTATTGGCATTATTCAATATGAGGTATAATTTTAAACCTTTTGAAATATGACTGTTACCCATCAACAAAAATATTCTCATGAAAAACTCACAAAAATATTTGTACCTACTTTTGTCATCAATTTCTTTCGTAGGTACCTGAATTGAGAACACCTCTATTTTCCTAGTAGGTAGTTCCTAAACTGAGGTAGGTATACTATCTTTATGAGAGGATATGATCAGCAGATTAAAGCTGAGTAAATCATTTTAATGGGTCACTCAGCGAAATTTGAATTAAAGCACTAAGCATCGTATTTTCTCTCCAAAATTTTACGAAGAGAGCGAATCACACTGAAGTCTAGAAATCAACTCCCATAGAAGACATACGCATTTACAATCAACATTGGTAGTTGTAAGAACACAAATAGTGTCATTTGTAACATCTAACTTTCATTGGATCTTGTTTGAAAATACTTCATACTCAATATCTCGTCATAGGATTGATCTGTGAATTACTTGCTGTGTGAACCTTTTTTTTTCGTAAGATTTTGAGGAGGCCTTTCTTCCAGTTTAGACTTTCTAATGGCACATCGACTTAGAGAGAAACCATTTAGTACAGTTTGATGATACTTAAAATAAAAAGCAAACTTAAGTAAAAAAAAAAAAAACCATTTATATTTACTTAATCGTAATTTTAAACTAAACAATTAATTAACGAAAATTAGGGTAAAAAGAGAGGGCTGGGATCCACACATCCTCAGTCTTGAGGGAGGGAAGAAGCACGTTTTTCGCATATTATTACTCTCTTTCCTACAGCTAAGTATCAACGGATGAACTCTGGTGAGCCATGAGATGAAAGAATCAAATCTTTGTTTATGTTTTGATTTCGGGATCTGAAATGAAAAACAAAAACAGTCTTTACAATTACTGATTCAACAGAAAATGAGCAGAACGAAATCTTTCCAACACTAAAATGAGGAGGAAAAACGAGGAAGGACCTTTGACATGAATGAAGTCTTAAAAATTGTAAACCTACAATAAACTAAGAATAAAGCAATGCTTCCTTGCTTCCTCTAAGAAGTGAATTAAGACATGAGATTCTAAGACAAAGCTTTTTCAGCCATTAGTACAAGTTAACCACACCCCTAAAAACTAGGTAGTAAAGTATTGGTGGATAAGGTCGATTAACAAGTTCAAGAGACCTAATAACAAATACAAGGATGGAAAAATAAACACTTACTATAAAACCCTTTTTCCTTGCCAAACAGGGTCTGCACTAACACAAACTGTTCATTTGATTGTTTTGGCTTTTCATAAAATAGAATAAAAACAGTCCTTCATATTGGACTCATGGAGATCGTGATGCCAATTTTCAAAAGACTCAAGAACCTAGTTAAATGTGCTATTCAGGCCTTTCATAATTTCAGATGAATTAGTTTTTGTTTTATCCCAGACACAAAATGGAAAAATATGTTAACAGAGATCGATTTTCCCGACTATTATTGATCAAATGCTGCCATGATAAGTAAACCTCATAGTTGAATTGACATGCTGAATCCATGCTCTCTGCTACATTCTGTTATTATGATGGCATAAGTATCGAACTGTGCACTTTTGTTACTTCTATCATTTATCTTTGTCTCTGTATGATTCGGGGGGTTTAAAACTTAAAACACAATTAGAAAAAAAAGACCATTACCTTGGAAGGTGAACTTAGGGAACTTGGTCATTTCCTCAGGTTTAACTCCACCGTACTGTTGAGCTATTCTGGCAAGTTCAGCTTTGTATTCCTTCTGAATTTCTGGAGATGGGTCGTACAACTTTCCACTAAGACATAAGAATTCACATTTCTGATTGTTGACAATAAAACTGAACATTAAATCATTGAGGGAGGGCCTCTAACTTATTTGTGGCGATTATGGGCTAAGCTACAGATTTTTTCTAGAGAAGGCTGAGTGACCATCTACTCCTCATAGGAGTAAAGCTACCAGATACAACTTTCCTGGGAGTCGCAAGCGTTCTTGGAGAGGGAGGACTCCTGACTCCCTTCTTTTAATCATACTGGTTACTGAAGAACACAGGGAGAAAAATCAAACTAGGTCAAAAATTATGTTGGAATAGAACACATGACACAGTAAAATTAGGTATTTCTGAAATATTAATGCGCTGGATCCTTTGAAAACTTGTTACTTTTCACTTACATTAACTAAATTCCTCAGAACTTATCAAGAAGTATCCATCAAATTTAAAGCAAAACGTCTGATGACAACAACCTGTTTTGTTGCACAGAGGAACTAAGTTTCATTATTTCTGCTTCATGCCTTCATATTATCTTTATACTTTTTCACGACTGTGAAATCCACAGCATTTGAAGACTGGGAGGCGTTTCAATATTCATGCATCATCTTTTAAGACCAAAATTTTCTGGTATTTCTTCGGACTTTTCAGTTTATTTGATTACATTTTTAATAGATCAGTGACCAAAAATCATTCTGGGATTTCAATGAGGAGATTATGAATAAATGAACATAAATGGCGCAGTTTTAAAATCTTCACGCCTACTACATTTCCTTGAAAGAATAATGGAAAATACTTCAGAAAGATAGCCGTAGGAAAGCTAAAACTCCTGACTACAGGTAACCAAGACACTTAATTGGACGTATTTCTATCAAACGGACCTAAGCGCCATAGGGTGAGGAAGGTAGAGGGGGGCTTGGATTGGCGGCGGAATCGGGCATCCGGCTTATTCCGTCCAATACTCGCAATGCTTTTCCATGGCGCTTAGGTCCGTTTGACAGAACGCGCTATCCGGGATTCTAAATTCCTCAAAAGGAACTCAAATTGGCGCTTAGTTCCGTTTGATAGAAATACGTCCAATTAGCACTTAATAACACTTATCACAACTAAGTCACTGCAAGAAGATTTCATGATACATACCCGCTCTTAGACTTGTATTCTTTGAGTTTGTCCAAGAACAACTGCTGGATTGGGTCGGATGCTTTCTGTAAAAGAACCGCAGAAATACCAATGTTTCTGCGTCCAGCCGAGGACAGTTCTTTGCTGACAGTTTTCAAAATTGGTTGCACCAACATCCTGAAAATGCACATATTATTAATATTACAAGAATCTTAAGTTCAAGGTATAAATAAAAACACTCCTGGTGATATTGAAAAGAAACACTGTCTTCTTCGCTGACCTTTGGTACAACAGAGTCGACTAGCTTTCTCTGTCAATTAGGATAACCAAGGAGAATGAAGGTAATAGAATCGGTTAAAGTAATTAGTGCTCCCTTTCAAAATAGACTGCGATTTTTTCTAAGGAAACTGTCAGAACAGCGATTTGATTTCTATTTTCTGTTTTAGGGTCAGGAGTAACTGATGGATTCATTCACTTACATGGACGTTTTGGGAAGGGGGTCATTCAAAAATGTTCACACACACTTATTTAAAAAACAAAAAAGTGAAAACAATAAGACCAGTAGCGAGTCTTGATAATCGACTATCGATATTATCCCATTGGAATCTATGGTAAAGAATCGATTATTAAAGTGTTCGTTGAGAAGACTTTGCTTATCGATCCTTTACCATCATTTTAAATGGCAGATTAAACGATATCTCGCAAAGCACACCACGCCACTGAATAAGACGCTGGCTGAACTGAAGTTTTTTTTTTTAGGGGAGGGGGGAGGGAGTTGCTTAGCTTTGATTCCCTTCTCCTTTTATAAAGATGATTAGAGGTGGCTGCTTTCGTTGGGAGGCTTCAGTATATACTTCCGTGAGATAAGTCAACAGTTTTTGCTTCCTGCCTGTAGAACGCCGCCATTCTATGGCGTCTGTTGACTGACTGAGGGCAATGATAAGTACTCCCAAGCAAAGATATATGAATCGATGAACTGCACATGCAGTCTAATGCATACAACTGCCAACTCTACTGATAGGATTTACGACGAGACTTTAATCCTCAAAAATATTTATCCCCTTGGAGTGAGTCCATGAGTGAGTAAACAACGTTTGCGACACAAGACTATGGTAAGAACTTATCGCAGTGACCAAAACTAAAATTTCTACATCATGTGTTTTAGAGCAGATCATGTGGTTATAAGAACGGTGAATTTGAACGACCCCTTTCAAAGGCTACTGTCTGGCGATACCAGTCCGAAGACAATTCAGCAAGCATAAAGAGCAAAGTTCATTCTTTTCAGGCCAGAAGAATATCCAAACACTTCTCAGGTTCTGGTGACACCAAAGGCATGCAAAACAATTTCTTTAATGATATTGGTGTGCTAAAAAAGGATGCAGTTTGTGAGCTCTACCGTACATGACATTTGGATTTTTGAGGTTAGAAATGGTGAAAGAATAAGAGGCGGCCGGATTACGATGGTCATTAGTAAGATGTTGCACTAATACATTAATACAGTAAATTAATATTGACAGTAAGAAGTGATGGAACACGCTACTAAATTAGAATCTGAAGTGTAAATTTGTAGATAAAGGAGAAATGAGGAACTTGTGACCTTATCAACCTTCATCAACTTCGAAGCTACGAAACTATAAAAAATGAGAAATTCGGTTGATGATAAGCACTGGGTGAGGAGTATGTCATCGTGAATATCGATAATGTTAAATTTTAATGAATTTATTACCTGAAAATTTGGGAAATGCACGCAAATCCAAAAAGAAAAGAGTGTTCCGAAAGCACACAGCTGATAACAAAAACACTAAAAACAACAACAGCAGCAGAATGTTCCGGTTTTCGATTCCTTGTCCCGATTGAATTTGGAACAAGGAATGCATTGAAAATGGAACGATAAGAACCGCCAACAGAATTTTAAATTTTACAGAGAGTACTTTTTTAACCAATCGGAGTTGTTCAATTTGAAAATCCACCAATCAGATTAGCTATAGTATTTCTTTATTCATCATGGTTTCGGTGGTTCATTCATCTTTTTCGTTGTTTATTGTGTTCATTCCAGTTCATTCATGAAGAGTAAAATTAACAATGGAATTGCGTCTGTGTGAGTGGACGGCCATGAAAGCCTTGATACCAGTGTGGGAGGATCTCTGAGCTACTGTGTTTTGAACTGAACTGAGCCAGCAAGTGCCGAAGTTGGTGTCTTAATTTAGTTGTTTTACTGTAATTTGTGGTATCCAAGACTCAAAATTTCATGTGCTAAAGTGTTAGTGTCAAAGTGAAGTGTAGGATCTCGATATTTCTGATATAGAGGTACGTTTCCCAGTTTCATTATGTCAAATATTTCTCTGTGTTTTTGTTTGGAATGCGGCACCTTGGTGGTATGCAGTGCTACCTTTACCTTTACTCCCGTACCAGAGTACTATTTTTGCTCATGATTCATCAACTGTATTTTACATACGCTCTTCACTGCGGAATTTTTCAATTCGCAACTCTTACCCATTTTCCGATCATTACTGAAGCTTATCAGCTATCTGTCTAGAGGATGCCCTAACCTATGAAAATTCTCTATTCACTTTGTAACAGTCTACCAAGTTTTATTCTTATCAGAACAAATTATCAGAGCTATCAATTTCCCTATTTTTAACCCATTGCTACTCTCGGCAACAGATCAAGACGGTTGCATCCAGCTGCGTTAGTTTTATAATGGAGGCGAAAATTTCATGAAGTATATGTACAGCCCTGTCTTATTTCAGCCTTACCTATGTACTAGGTACTCTCCTGTCAGGGCTATAATTTTATTTGGAATGGCTTCGCCTTGTTCTATCTAATCAGGAATGGAGATTCAAGTTTATTTTAAGTAGACAGCTCCACATTGCTTATTTTTATAGTGCAAGGTGTCCGCAAATGATTCAGCCCTGGTCATGCTATCAGACTGCCTGGCACTGTAAAGGGAATCATATGCTCGCACGCATGCTCATAAGGGCATATGATGCGCCAATCAGTGATTGAATTCTCATCATTGTATAGCGTGCTGCCAAACATTAATGGAGTGTCCAGGGTTTATCAAGGAAGGTGATGGTACGTATATATGATATCCTCCTGAATGGACAAACGGTTTGATTGTGAGACCAGCGTCTTATTCTCTGAATGCAGTCTCACATTCCAAGTAAAGTTAGCGTCTCCAAAGTAAGTGTGTGTCAGCAGATAACATAATGAGGCGTACATCAGTTCTGAAAGTTGCTGTTACCTCTCATCCAAATTGTCTGCGGTGGAAGACTTTTTTGTTTATATTATCTGCGGACTCCATGACTTATTTTCTTCCACAAATTGTCGAATCGGTAATAACTCCAAAAGATTACTGAGGAGAGGTGACAAGAGGTGAAGATTTTTGTAAGACCATTAAATTTTACAGACTGACAACAAGCCTAGCAGAGGGCTTTTCAGAATAGGTTACCTTTTTTCATCTTCTCACTTGAAGCTCATTTTCAAATGTCAAGTGACGGAGGATACCATGTTGTCGGCGATCTTTTTGAGAATCGAACAATTTAGCCTTTCAACTCAGAAATTGAAAACAGTCAGCGTGACAGCTCCTGTTTTCAAGCTTTAAGGGTTTCCAGGGCGAAATATATGAAAAAACCATGAATCGTATCCTTTGTGAAGGAGCAGCAGAAATGCAGCTAATTCAGCTGATATGTGGAATATTGTTTCTCTGCACCGATTGAACGGTCCCCAATGAAATTTGTGTACTCTAAACTGCGGAGCCAATTCTTTTCTGTCTCATCAGATTTTTAAACTCTGATGTGTAGTAATAAGCACACATTACTTGTGAACTTTTTCCCATTGGTATCTTCTTGGTGAAGCTAGAAAGATGCTTGAGTTGTGGTCGCAAATTTCCTATCAAACTTTAATATTTAAATGAAAAAATATTCAACTCATAATGTATCTTTCATCTCTGAAATTTTATGCTTCAATGACTTTTTCTCTGAAGATAATTCCAAATTCCTTCCTAGAGTGCTCAATTTTCTAACATTTTCCCAGGAAGGCTACTTGGCGCTTCTTTTGAAGCCCAGAGACTCCTTTCTAACACCCTCTGAAGCTGAAAAAGTCTTGTAGATCCTTCTTGATGGGATGACTCCCTGTGTCCCCCTTAGACAACCCTCCCCCCCCCCCAATGAAAAACCCTTCTGCCCCCTCACCTCAAAAAATTCCTGGTTTCGCCTACAATCACAGTATTATACTTTCATCACTGCTTTCTGTTCATTTTCCTAATGGCCTCTTTGAAGCTGAGATAGTCCTGTGGACCCCTCTTGATGGAGTGCCTCTTTGTGTCCCCCTCAAATGCCCTTAATGAGGTGCCCTTCTGTCCCCCCCTCCCCCCATCTCTTAGGGTTTGCTTTTTACTTGAAAAAACATAATACTGTTTGAAAAGTTGGAGAAAAGTTTTTTTTTATTTGGAAAGGTTTGTTTTTCTGTATTGACGTAACTTATCTGGAAGTTTGCAATGTTACCAACCGATTTAAGTATTTTGTGGTTTTCTCACCGAAGTATTTGAGTATTTGGTACCAATCGAGTATCTCTTAATCTTTAACACATATTTTACCACGCTTTTCCTGTTTTGAGAAAGAATCGTTCCGATTTATCATCACATAAACTCAATGGCTAAACCAAGTACTATGTCTCACATGTTCGAGTAAAGCCAATGTTGTTGAAGCACTTCATAACTCCCCTGGCTTGGTTCCTTCTTTTCCCCTTCATTTAAGCTTTCTTTTTCTGTCTCCCTCTATAATTCAAAACGTAGGCACGAACTCATCAAAAATCACCATGTTGAATATCATTGCCTTTCTGCTAGAATATATGATTGCCATTATTCGCATTTCCACTCCAAGGCTCCCTCATATGTCATAAGTGGTTCGGTGATAAAGCAAAACCGTAATCGCATTCCTCAACTTTTTTATCTACCCAGGATTTCATCTACTTACCTACTCAGGAGCCAGTCGCTACGTTCCCGTTCGTTCGGTTGACGTTCTCACGTAGAAAGAAGCTCCTTTCGATAGTGAATTGAGTTGTGGTTTAGACTTTTGCCAACTTCGTTCTTCCTGTTCCTTTCGGGGAAATTTTCGTACATTTCGTTACTTTGACTGCGTGCTTACTAATCTAAAGCTTTATTCGTGGATATTTTACGTCAAGTGGATATTCTTACCCGCCCTCGTCGCACAACGCAAGTGTTACTCACTGAGCACAGTGTTACCTATCAGCGTTATTTGCGGTTGAATATTTCAAGGTAATCTTCTGTATTCGTTTTCTTTTTTCGATGCGGAGCGGGGGAGGAAGATAATCGTAAATTTCCCTTTTTGGCATGTCACTGCTGCCGTGCTCAGGAAAAACGATGTATGAACCTTCAGGCGTTGCCAAATTTCCTTCGATAAAGTACAAAGTCACTGTGGAAGTTGAGAATATTTTTCTTCCAATTTTTCGGATAATATTGTTTGCAGTTTGATCTAAGGTGTCTAAAATTTACCAGGAAAAATATGCATAACTTTCCTCCAAAATAAACATTTAATTGGAAGATATTTGGTAACTCTCGAATATTCTTCCGGCGTTTTTTCTTATTAGCACGACAGTATGGCCATGCCCATCTTCTATACTGAAGTTGCAAATCTCCGCCCGCTCATCATTTTTCTCGATGACCGAAGTACGAAACCACGTATCTCCATTGCGACGTCTCAATATTTTCGCTCCTATTTTCTTTTTTCGAATAGAAACAAACCAACTTTATACCCAAACAATTACGCCGAATATGCTGAAACAGAGAAGAAAAATCAAGGAAATTTTTAAGAAATTGTATTGGCTAGTTTCGTAAAGAAAAATTAAAGTAAGACAGGAAGTTTGCAATGTCACAAACGGATATACGTGGTTTCGCCCCTTGGCCATCGATAAATCGAAATAATTGGAAAAAAAGAAGAAGAAAAACCAACAGTTTTTCCTTTGAATTTTCTGTAATTTTCCCCACTAATTCCAAATAATTTTCTGAAAATTTTAAGAAAAGTTTTCGATTAGTTTTCTTATGAGGATATGAGGACTTATATGTAACAATAGCGGATGTGAAAAATTACCTTTTCGAAACACATTCAAAATACTGTTTTGGCATCGAGAAAATTTTGAGAAAATACTTGAGATGTGATCCTCGAGATCTGTACATTATGCCAGAGCCAAACATATTACATTTTTGTGTGAACAAAACAGTTTTTTAAGCGCGTTTCGAAAAGGTAATTTTTCACATCCGCCATTGTTACAGATAAGGCCTCATAAACAACATTATCGGTGATTTTGAAACATCGTAGTGGAAGCAATTACTTATTTTTGCGCTTACTTCCAAAAATGAAAATTATATTCAGAGAAGTAGATTAATCTAATGTTAGTGTGACATTTTTACCAGTAGGTAAATGGAAATCGTTTAAGTAACGTTAGTTGTCTCCGTTTATCGAGTCTAAGCGTCTCATTTGGATTTTCACCCATTCAAAGGGAAATGTCGCATTATCCTGTCAAAGCCACCCCTATGTAAAATTATCGCGCAGTCGGTAGGATTCGAACCTACGCTCCCAGAGGGAATCTGATTTCTAGTCAGACGCCTTAACCACTCGGCCACGACTGCTCCGTGGCGGCGGAGGCCACTTTCGCGGCTGTTGAGATGAACCCCTCGATCCAAGCTCCGAAACTGGGCTTGCGTCAGCGGCCCACGCGTACTGGATTCCCCTGTGTGACGTAGCCGCCTGTTGCACCATTTCGAAACATCGGGTGACGTCATCTAGCTGCTCGCGCATATGCACGCCCAAGAACAGGTGAAATGCTTTCTTACGGCGCATTTGCTCTCGGCAATCCCGAAATGTTGGTTTTTCCTTTTTATTTTATTCATCAGTTCTTCATCTTTCGTATCAAGAAACTTACTTACATCAAAAAGGAAGAAATAGAGAGAAGAAAGGTTTTTTTTTTTTTTTTTTTTTTTTTTTTTTTTTTTTTTTTACGTTAAACTATGACTAAAATTTTTCGAGGGGATGAATATCAAGAAAAAACTAGCACAGTAACTTATGCATAGTGAACTCAATTTTTTAACAACTTTTTTTTTAACTACACTTTCACAACAACCTCTAGTGCACTTGGGGCGAAACCTAACTTCAATTTTATGTCTTTTCCCCGCATCTTTGCGACTTAGCGAGGAAAGGTACCCAAAAAAGCTCACAGCTGATACGGCTTGGACGGCCAGAAGTGCCTCAGCATCGCAATAAGAGCTCTATGGAAAAGACAATTTCACTTTTCATTGTCATTTGGTACTCGAGAGAATAAAAATTCGATCACATAAGACCCGGTTACCTCAGATTTCTAAATTGACTTTTAAGGCTGTGGTTACATATTGAACCAATCGATATCACTATAATCTCACCTGAGTGATCTGTCAAATACGATCTAAAAAAACCATCAAGTGAACGTGCCGGTGGGGGAAGGGTGTATGTGATGCGTTTACTCATGTTGGGCACAATTTTTGTGAAAGCCCTGTCAACACTAACAAGAGTTCAGTTCCGTAAACCTATCCCTGTTTGGACAAGGCCTTTCACTTATAAAAAACGAACGAAAAATTTATGAAAGAACAAACCTGAATGTGGTTGAAAATTTTAACTTCCACCGCCGCGCCGCGCCGACCGCACTGTATTGGCGCAATGCGTGAAGTATTCATGCAGTCTTGTAGGCGCTATGCGTTTCACGCCGACCGCTGCTGACCACACTGTTAGGCGCAATGCGTGAAGTATTCATGTAGTCTTGTAGGCGCTATGCGTTTCAAGCCGACTACCGCTGACCGCAGTGTGTTTGACGCAATGCGTGAAGTATTCATGCAGTCTTGTAGGCGCTATGCGTTTTATGCCGACCGCCGCGCCGCTCCGTTCAAAGGTCAAATTGCGTGTTTGGTTTCTATTTTAACTCGACCAATTAAAGGTGTTATCTCTTGTATCACCGAAAGACGGTAAAATTAGAAATTACTGTACTTTTACCGTGAGGAAATGAGAGATTTTGTCGCCTTTTCTCGTTTGTAATTTATTATCTGGACCAGATTTTTTTCTCTCTCTTTTTGATACCTACATTCAAAACAATTGCAAAATTTGCCGCCCCCTACATTTTGCCGCCATGGGCCGCGGCCCATGTGGCCATCCCTTTAATCCGGCCCTGAGTACGTCCAATTTAGCTTTTTGAGGTGAAGTTTGTGCTCCTTAACAGGGACAGTTGGGCAGATGTAAAATTTCTACGCTAATATTTAAATATGAAACACTTATTAACAACAAAATTGTTTTATGACTTTCCTCCCAGATTTTGGCAACTTTTTTTAAAGCAGCTTTGCGAACAGAGCAGATTTGCTGTGAAACCTGAGGTACATGTTCATCTTGTAAATGACCATAATTTCCGAACACTTGTTTGACCAGAATCCGTGCTTAACGTCAACAAACCCATCAAACCGCGGATTTTATTACTCCCTCACACGGAGGTGTTCCAACCGCAAACGTCTCTCCGAATTTCATAATAATAATAATATATCTTTATTTGTTTTTTGGCTTGCACATGGCTTCTACAAATGCGTCGAATTTTTCTAAACAAGAAACAAGAATAAATATATGTATATATAAAAAAAAAGAAAAAAAGACAATGATATCAACCTGTCCCCTTTAAAAAATCGTTGATTGAATATGGACATTCCTCAATTAGATAATGTCTGACCAGGGCATTGTGGCTTCGGGGCTCATCTTTAATTTTTTTCCTTATGTTTGATGGTAGTTTAGAGAAAAAGTTATGGCCTCGAGCCGCTGTTTTATTAATTTTTATGATTAGACTTTCTGTTCTGTTTCTGGTGTTGTGGTTGTGCACCACTCTCGATTCCTGTAGTTTCTTGTTGTTGTATAATTTCAAAGATGAGTATATGATCAATGCTGGAACAGTTAAGATTTGTAATTTTTTAAAATGTTCCTTGCAAGATTCTGTAGGTTTTAATTTAAGCATAGTTCTAATAGCTTTTTTTTGAGTTATGAATAATTTCTCGATCTTTTTATTATTGCAAGTTGACCAGGCATTGATACAATATAGTATGTGAGATAGGAAAAGAGAATGATACACTACCATTAACAGATTCATGTCGCAAAATCTTGATAGGACTCTCAACACAAAAATAGCGCCATGCAGCTTTTTACACATGATGTCAACATGGTCATTGAATTTAAGAGTATCATCTAACAAAATACCTAAATATTTTGCAGCGGCTACTCTTTCCATTTGCTCATCATCTAGTAGCACTTGGAAGTCCTTGATCAGTTCATTATTTACATTAAAGAGCAAAAATTTCGATTTACTCGTGTTTACATTAAAAAGGTTGATCTTACACCATTGGCTAAAATAACTCATGACAGTAAATGTATCAATTTCCAGATTTTCCAGTATGATATTGCTTAGAATTATGAGGATGTCATCAGCGAACAATAGAAGGTCAAAAAATGATTTTAAGAGAGATTTAACTTTTACTTTTAAAAATATAGCTAAATCATTAATGAACAGAATAAATAGTAGTGGCCCTATCATTGATCCTTGCGCGATGCCTCCATAGATCATTCTACTTATTGAGTTATATTTCTTATTGCTTTTCCTCATATGGACATATTGTTTTCTTTGTGACATAAAGCTTTTTATCCATTTAAGAGCTTCTTTTCCAAATCCCATCTTTTTTAGTTTGAACATTAGGATATCATGATTTACCGAATCAAATGCTTTACTTATGTCTATAGCGATTACAACAACAGGGTTTTTTTTCTTTGTGCTGATGATTGCTTCATAGCATCTAAGTATGGCCGCTTCAGTACTTAGTTTCTCCCTGAATCCATACTGATTATCACAGAGTAAATTATTTATTTTAAGGAATTTATTAATTTGCTGTACTACGGACATCTCATAAATTTTTGAGATTGGCGATACAATTGATAATGGTCTGTAGTTTCCTGGGTTGGTGGGATCACTGTCTTTCCACAGAGGTATTACTTTGATTTCTTTCAGGCAATCTGGGAATTCGCATTCTATGATTGAGTGGTTAATGTACTTGGTTAAGAGTGGGCTTATTTCGTACTTTATTAGTTTTAGAAAATAGTTGCTAATACCTTCATGGCTTTCAGATTTTTTATTTTTTAGCTTGTCGATTGACTTTTCTACTTCTTCCACTGTGATTGGATTGATATAAAGTACATTGTCATGCGATTTTAAATAGTCAAAGTTATTAAAGTCAATTTTAATGTTGGAGTTCCTATTTAGAATAGCAACAAAGTGATCATTTAGTACTTCTGTGATTTCCTCTATACCAATTACAACTTTTCCCTTGTAATATAGTTCCTCAATCGTGCATGCTTTGTATTTTGAGGATTTATTAGAATTTACAATGTTCCAGGTAGTTTTAGAAATATTTGTAGAATTTTTTAGTATGTTTGTTACCTTATTTGATTTCTCGTTTAATATCATTAACTTGTAGGCACGCTTCTGTTCTTTGAGTTTGTTTTTGAGCTCAGCATATTTTTCATTTTGGAAATTTTGAACGTTTTTTGTGATTTTCCTTAAATTTTTCATTTCTTCCGTAATTTCTTTAACAATTCTATAGTGATTGGCTCTAATATTTGGTTTGATTAAATTATTTAATGTTGTTGGCGCTTTCTTGAATTTGGAGGGAAAATACAGATTGTGTTGATAAGAAATTCTTTGAATAAATGAATTAATATCTTCATTTGTTCTGCTTTTACTTAGATCTATTATATTTGCTCTGAACATGTGTATGTTCTCATTATATTTTCTCACAAAATATCCTCTATTTTCTTTTTTTCTGCATCCTAAATCTTTTAACACATTGAGTTCAATTCCATAATGGTCAGATAATGCGCTGTCCACTACTTCAATTTTAAAATCTTTCCTCTGTAAATTAGTGAATAGGTTGTCAATCAGAGTGCTCGTTGATTCAGTTACTCTTGTGGGTATGAAAACTTGCTGTCGTAAGTTATTTTCTATCATTGTATTTATTAATGATTTCGAATTATGATCATCAACGAGTAAGTCAATGTTGAAATCTCCTACTACTATTGTTTTAACATTTGGATCTACAAGGGTTAGCAATTCAGTTAACTTTTCGAAAAATACTGTTAAGTTTCCATTTGGGGACCTATATATTACAATTATGCACAATTTAAATTTGAGACCCTTCACAATGCAAGATGTAATTTCTATGTCCATTTCGTTTGTACATTTGGCCGACCATTTACTTTCTATTTCAATTCTTAGTTCTTCTTTAGCAAGAATTAATGCACCTCCACTTTTGTGTTTAGTTCTGCAATAATTAGATACAATTCTATAGTTATCACTAATTTTTAATTGCGCTATTTCATGTGACTTTAGTCCATGCTCAACAAGACATAGGATGTCAGGGTTAATCTCTTGTAGGAAGTCATTTAATAGATCGATTTTATTTGAAATATATTGGGTATTTTGATAGTACAGTTTAAGGTGAGCGCCCTCTGTTTTTGTGTAATTCAAGCTCTTATTTGAATCAGCTACATCCATTTGTGTAGTTTCGTCATTAAGCTCTAGTTTAAAGATTTTGTGACCAAAGTTTCTAGTACCCTGTCATGGATTAGTTTAACAATTTCTTGCTTACCCCTGGTATTCAAGTGAAGTCCTCGGAAAGTAAAATGGCTGCGACTAAGATAGTCAAAGTCAATTTCTGACACATGATTATACATTTTTGTTGCTCTTAATATGAGCTGGTCGTAAAATCTTTTAAAAGTAATTGCTACATAATTGGGAACATCGAACCTATGAAATAGTTTAGGAATTACAAGATTTGTATGGGAAGTGAGGCGTGCTGCTTTACACAATTCAGTAAACAAGTCATATTTAGGGCTTTCATAATGGTAAAATAAGTCATTAGAACCAGCGATTACAAATACAAAATCATTCTTCGTGAAGCCCTTGGTTAAATTTCCAATGTCTTCAATGACATTTTTGAAAAGGGCATTTGGTTTAAAAATTGAATGAGTTTCAAAGTGTTGATTACTTCCTAGTCTATTTTTTAGCATTTGAGCTAAATTTCTACCGTGTGAGTCAGAAAGAATCAAGACTTTTTTCTTCGACTTTTGGCAGCTATTAGAACTAAAATTGGGATTAAGATCATCTTTTAAAACTATATTTTCTCCGTCATAGCGAGGAAGTGTAACTCCAGACTGGGTGGATAGTTCAAAACAATTTATGGTGGATACATTGTTAGGACTAAAGTTACCATTTGTGAGGCTATCAGCTAAGATTGCATTTTTTGTAATTAGTTTTTTGATTCTAGTATTTAACTCTCTGATTTCCTCTTCAAGTTTTTGGTTCAATACTTCCTTATTCAGAATATCTTTTTTCAATTCATCAACTTTCTCATTTAATACCTTTATTTCATTACCTAATTTTTTGTTTATTTTTGTAATGCAATTATTATTATTTCTAAGGGTACAATTGTTTTCAATCAAGGAGTCGCGCTGGCATTGTAGATCCAGTTCCGGATCCGTCTGAACGCCTGTCGTAGCATAATTTGGAGAGTCAGCGTTTGCCCGGGTGTCAGTGGGAGAGGCATTTTTCTTCTTAGGTTTTGCTGTTTTCGTTGATTTTGTGGTGGAAATTTTCTCTGCATGGTTTGGCATCATAGTAGAGATGTGTGGTTGGATCTCGGCCTTATTTATTGATGAGCGACTATTTGAGCCGACAGGAGACTGCCGCATTGCCTTGACTGTTATCTTTGTCCTAGAGCTGATTTTTGGAGTCTTGTTTGGGTTCGGTTGAGACAATTGCATTGACGGTGGCGAGCTCAAACGGGAGAGTTGGTTGCTGTTTGTGGATCTCAGAGCGTACTGATTCTCGGTGGATTGCGCTGGTGGATGTGGCGCTCCGGTCGCCGCTAGGATGCTGGTCACACGAGACCGGACCATTTTGCCTCTTGTTAGTTCTATCAGCTGATTTCAAGGTCAAATTTTTGATAGTTGATCGGCAACACAGTGTAGAGCGAGGAAGTTTTAGGACAACATTTTGAGGTTAGGTTGCCGATAACACTTAGGGACAAAAAATTCACAGTCAGCTGCCGATAAAATGCCAAAAACGATCACTTAGAACAAGCAAAAAACGTAGCACTTTTATATGAAAAAAGTAAAAACACAAGAAATTGACTCAGTTAATTGTTCAAATAAAGTTGTCAGGAGAGTAACAAAACACTTGCTATCGGCATTCAGCCATCTTGGAAAAAAAAAAAAAAAAAAAAAAAAAAAAAAAAAAAAAAAAAAAAAAAAAAAAAAAAATGGCTTTTCATGGCTTTAATACAATAGTTTTGTGTCTTATATGTTGTGGGTGTGTGATGTGTGTCCCTCCCCCTTTTGTGACGGAACGAATTACAGGCGACACACAAAATTCGAAGCTGGATTTTTATGATACTTGCGACCATTGTGAGCCAAGTGTTCTTTTATCAGGTATCCTCCAGGTGTGTTCTGTACACTTCGTGAGATTGGAGGATTTTGAGCTGGAACGAATTACAATTTTATAAACTTGCGCAAATATGTTGTGTTTGCTCTCGGGTGTCCGTTTTTAGTGGTTGAAAAAGCAAACAAGGAACACCACAGACAGGTAGTCCAGCTCTTTAATATTTGGGCACTTCTGCACTGAGAAGAATGCATCGATGTATCCTCTTTTCATCAGAGTGAATTTCGACTTACATTATTCGCATCATCATCATGGATGTTTCGACTGTTCTTGTTATTTTCTGCTGTTCAAAAAGATTCCACCCTCAAATAACGGTTTCTTGTTACGTTCACTCTGAAAAAGAAGAGATTAAGGACATTTTTTTTAAAATGAAAACAAAATTCTCCAATCTAAAGAAAATTTTTTGAAATAAAGAATTTTTTTTATTCAAAGCATATTTTTCCTGAGATTTTTTTTTTATTTTTATTTTATTGACTTTCTCCTTTTAGAAAAGAAAAATTATTTTCTCATGAAAAAAAAATTAAATTTTCTTGAATAACAAATTTCCCTTAAAGAAATCCCCCCAAAATGTCTTTAAATCAAAGGGAATTTTGTTTTAATTTAGACTATTTTGTTAAAATGATTCTTTTCCTAACGCAACAATCAGACAGTTTCATTTTCTCGCAGCATTTCATTGGCTCGGCTTGAAAATATCAGGGCTCTCGCTCTCGTTCGATCGTGACTTCATGCGCAATATAAAACACTGGGAAAAAAAAAAAAAAAAAAAAAAAAAAAAACACACATTTGATCTAGAATCCAGACTCTTGAAAAACATTGACAAGAAAAAGGACTCTTGATTCAATCAGATTTAAGCTCAAATCCAAAGGAAATCCGCTCAAATTAAGAGGCTTGGTTCTTGATTTAAGCTTAAATCTGATTGAATCAAGAGTATTTTTCATCGTTGATGTTTTTAAGAGTCTGAACTCTAGATCCAATGTGTTTTTTTTTCCAGTGAAGCGTCGAATAATGATTTTTGCTCCCCCGCATCCTGTCAGAATCGATCGATCGGTCGGGCTCCAGAATTCGCATCGATTTTCAAGATTTTTACTGATCTGGTTTTCAGTCTGTTTTGTTTGCGGTTTATACCAACCCGTCTCCCCTCCCCCCTCCTTCCCAGAACCTCGCGGGAACCTGTCTGGACCGTGCAATTTATTTTACGCTGTCGGCGCAGGATCATTTGAGATGATGCCCTCAGCGCCAAATAGTGTGAAAAATTTCTCCGTACCTGAGTGATGTTTGCGTTGCATTGCAAGGAAGTTGGAGATGCCGTTTTGAAGATAGATTTCCCCGTACTTTTCGAAACTTCAACGTCGAAACTTAAACGGAGACAAGCCCTGCGCGCCGGACTAGACTAACCTCCTTTTTGATTAGTAATCAGTCTGACAGGAGGACTTCAATTCCCCTTTTTTGTTCCTCTTTAAGATTAGCTATTTCAGCTTATAGGTTCTCACAGAGAAATTGAATCGATCGAAATTTTCCGATGACGTGGATTTTCGGATGTTGATGTTCTAAAAACCTGGGATCGGAAAGAGCGTAATGATCCTGAGAAAGATCATATCTAGGTTAGTCTTTCGGTGTAAGATTTTCTCTTGCAAGGTGTCAAGTATGAGGACTTTCCCGATTCTATCAGGGTTTGAGGTCAATCAGGATTTAATCCCGATTCCATCAGGATTTGAGGAAAAATCAGTCGTAAAATCAGGATTTGAGGAAAGTCGGCCGTCCGATCGAATTTATGCTTCCGCATACGCTTATGCAGAAATTGTAATGTTTCTCCGCCAGAAATCAGGATTTGGAAAAATTATGAAATCAGGATTTAGCAGTCAAAAATCAGGATTTCCCAAAATGAAAAAAAAAAACTAGACACCCTGTCTTGGGACATAATTTTGGAGTTAATTCCAGGATTATATCGACTAAATCTTGCATACTAGTACTTGGCGTGACGTACCACAGCCTAATGTAATATCCGGGGATTTTCGAAAAAATATCTTAAAATTCAGAAATTATATCAATGGACTATCGAATCATTCTCGAAAGTTCTGAAGATCCACCTCCAAGCAGGTAGTCGAGAGGGGCATCATGGTTCTTTTCCCGCTCACCTGAGCTCGGACGAATTCATTGATATGCACGATCCGTCACTGGGCGTTTAGTGCCAGTGCATGGCGATAGGGCCCAGATACGCCGGGGGGCACGGAGGGGGGCCGGGGGACGGATCGGAGATGTATCATTCTCGTCACACTTCTCCGTTTCTGCTACCACGTTACCCCCGGGCCCCGGGCCGGGGTCCCCCGACGCCCCAGTCTTTATATCATCCGATCTGTCGTTTTTTGACCGGCGCGTCCCGGGTTATCGCATTTCAACCGTGATGCGCTGGCGCTCCAGAATTTTAAGTCAGCCCCGGGACTCACACAACCCTGTCCGCGCACCTTTTCTGCCGTGGTAAGCAAGAACGCCGTATGAGCATTCGAGAGTTGCCAGATTTCTTTCGATAAAATGTCCGTTATTGAGGGAGGTTAGGAATATTTTTCCTTGGAATTTTCAGGAACTTTAGATCCAAATACTAATAAAATTCTCTGAAAAATTGGAGGAAAAATATGCGTAAGTTTACCAGGGAATTCATGTTTCATCGAAGAAAATTTGGCAACGCCTGAAGGTTCTTATGGCGTTCTTCCTTAGCACGGCAGTTTTCATAACTTGCAGACGGGCCCATCTCTCATTTTCCTCCTTTTTCTCTCGTGTTTTGAGTTGTTCTGCATCTCGCGTCGAAGCTTTTCCAAACCCCTCAGATTTAGGGCCAACCTCTGTTGTCCCATATTTTTACCTTCTTTATTTTCGTCGTCAGCTTGTATATTTTAAATAGCTCCTTTTTTTTATCACTCTTGGATTTTACGAATTTTAAGATAAATTTAGTTGTCAAGACAGTATCTATAAGTATGAGGATTTCTTCACCTGAGGATAAAATATAGATAGCCTACCTCGAGAAAAATTAGCATTTTGGAAGATCATCCCCACCACTAATAATTATTATTTATTATATTTTAGCTTGCAGTCATGGCATTCCGACTGCATGCTGAGAAGAGTGGATTGGATAATTTCGATTCAGCTAACCCAAACTGGTGTTGCTCACAGACATACTGGTACTGTACAGCAAACTTATCGGAGTTGTATTACGAACTTAGTAGATCAGCATCAGCACACATTAGTTAGAACACAACTACATTAAGTTTGGTGTACAGTACCAATAAGTTAGCTCACGACGTAATTCGTGATGGCTGATCGAAATCCTACCATTTTTTCAGTGTACAGAAAAATTTACGTCAGAATCTTTAAGCAATGTCAATTTCAGTGTAATTTTTTTAAATTCTGCTTCTTTAAAAAAAGTAATGCGTAATGTGTCAATAGTAATATTTTATTTTATTCAATCTTCTTTTTGTTCCTTATTATAATTCGGTGTGCTCGTACAGAGAAGACGTATGAGCTTGTGAGAAAGGAAAAATTTCGTCTCAATATTTCCACCCCCTTCTATTCTTCTATTTTTTCATTTAATTATATAATATTTCTCATGGAGCGCACAACATCCTTTTTTTTTTTTTTTTTTTTTTTTTTTTTTTAGAAATTTTAAATTTTTTCCCATCAGATGATGAGGATTCATAGAAATTTTAAAGAAATAAGCCTCGTTTAATTTTTTCGAAGTTAAGTATGAAATAAAGTTAACAAATGTACAGCTAAAAAATGTTACCAAAATGAATCACAATAGAAGATATTCTATTATAAAATATTAATTTATTTCCAATTTACAGAGTGCTATTTTTTTGAAAAAAACATTTCCACGAAAAAGATGGTGGACATTAAGCTCGTCGCTTGTTTTTCATGAATATTAACTGGTTATTTGGAAAGGTCCATAACACTAAAATTTAGTGCATTTGAAACTATGGATATCAGTGCAGTGCATATTGCATTCTAAACCAAGACGAGAAAAAGCGGACTTGAAACCTCACTTTCAAGTTGCGAATGGTACAGTGAAAAATGCAAAACCATCTATATCTTTTTTAAGCCCTCACTCACTGGTCCTAGTTACAATTTTGGATCAATGATGGCCGTATTTTCAGCTTCTGTTCGCGACGTGTGGAAACGGCTTTATGTAAATTTGTCGAAGTGAGTGACGACTAGAAATCAGTGGCGCAGGTGTCGAACGACGGAATCTGCTAGGACGCCGCTAGAATTTATATTGCCCTATCAGACATCCGTCTGATTGTCCTTTTTTACTGCAAAATCGTATTCGTTTTGTATCGTTTTACACGGCTTGCTTTCGCACTGGAGACTGCGCTTCGTTGTTAGCCTCATTGGTCAGCACTGGAAAAAAAAACACATTGGATCTAGAGTCCAGACTCTTGAAAACATTGACAAAAAAAAATACTCCGATTCAATCAGATTTAAGCTTAAATCAAAAGGAAATCCGCTCAAATTAAGAGGCTTGGTTCTTGATTTAAGCTTAAATCTGATTAAATCAAAAGTATTTTTTCTTGTCGATATTTTTAAGAGTCTGGACTCTAGATCCAATGTGTTTTTTTCCCAGTGAGTGGTAAATGTACCGCGTTAATCAGAAAGGTACCAAGCCACATCAGCTATTGCCAAATTTAACCAGACAGTTACATTTTTTACAAGAGCTCGTTTGTGCGAATTACTTTGAACATTTTAAGGAATATACCTCGTACTAAGCAAAAGAAAAGTCTCTGAAATGTTTACAAAAATCTGCACAACTGTTTGTTTTCTTGTGAAAAATTAAATTTGGCAAAAGTTGATGTGACTTGGTTTCTTTTTGCTTCACGCGGTCTATTTAAGGCGCAGCGAGTTCAGCCCTTTAGCTGAATTGAATTTGGGCCTCTATAACGAGTACGAACACTGCGCGAAAAAAGAAAGCCTCGGAACTAGCTCAGGGCAGGCACCTCGACTGATGGAGGCCGAAGATGAGAAGACCCACCAACAAGTGGCAAGTGGCAGACTGCCATGCCGAGGAAAAACGGCGTATGAACATTTGAGAGTTGCCAAATTTCCTTCGATAAAATGTTTGTCTCTGACGAAATCTATGGATATTATACCTTGGCATTTTCAGGAAATTTAGGTGATATTGCGAACAAAATTATCTGAAAAATTGGAGGAAAAACTTTAACAAATTGTCCCGAAAATTCGTGATTTATTGAAAGAAATTTTGCAACGCCTGAAGGCTCGTACGGCGTTTTTCCTTAGCACGGCACCGGAGTGCAGTGCCCCCAGGATCCCGTCGGTCGGGTTATCTTCGACATCGGGCTGGCTCAAATTTCACCCCTCGTTCAGCCTCGTTTGCCTCTTTTTCCAAGAGGGCGGAGACCATGTTCCGACCTGGGCCGTTGCAAGGGTTACCCGTTCTTGTTGCTCGTTGGTGTATTAATATTTCGCTCTCGGGGTAAATATATTTCATTCGTTTCGTGCAAATAGGGTGGAGGTAGAGTACTCTCACGGAGAGAGGACACTGGGCCCCACGAAGACCTCAAAATTTAAAAAATGGCGGTGACTCTGGGTGGAGGGGGACTGTTGCCGACCTTTAACGGTTATCACTCGCTGAATTTGTCATCAACCTTGCCTTGTTGAGGTCCAAGTTTGCAAGATGTTTTCGACGCTATCCTTCTATTCATTAAAACAATTATTAAAACAGCGGGTAACAAGTTTAACAAGGCTTTTTAACACAAGTAACACCAAGACGTTTTTGCTGGAAACACCATAAGTTTTTTCAGTTGGATAAAACAGAAGAAAGATTTAAAAATTTAAAGACTTAGCACTCTGTCATACATTTCCAAAACGAGATGAATGTTTTGAAGAGGATTACAACAACATGAATGATGGAACATTCATCTCGTTTTGGAAAGGTGCAACCGAGTACTAAGTTTTTAAATTTTTAAATTTCTCTTGTTTTCTATCCAACTGAAGAAGGCTTTGGTATTTCTAGCCGAAATTCCTCGGTGCTACTATCATTTAAAAAAAAAAACCCCCTTGTTACCTGCTGTTTTAATTGTTTTAATTTGTATCTTATCACGGGCTGCGGAGAATCCAACATATCTCATATCTTTCTATTCTATTCTATTCTACATAACTTTGCAAAATATTTTCAATTGGTGCGAGTTGGGGAAGGGAGGAGTGTGCGGGTGTCTTTTTTTTTTTCATTCTTGCCCCTTTTCTCTCCCCACAAATTTTAAGTAAGTTGCGATCCGTTGCCTGACCGTGTCGTTCAAAAATTTTAAAAGTTAGTGAGCATTATGTAGTAGCATTTCTCTAATTTACCGCGCATCTTAAAAAAAAGAAAATTTGCTAATGCAAGATTTTTTGCCATGGGAAACGGGCAATTTATGAGTTACTTTGACCCACTTATTCGGATATCGATAATGCTTCAAAAGTATCAACTGGAATGCGGTTCACAGTTCTCTCACTGTCTCTGTCTGGCGATTGCCTTTATCGAAGATAATAAAGTAATGACGTCTCACTTCAATGTACGTTTGTCCATTAGCAAATACACATTATCAAGTAGAGGTAGTCGACATACCACAGGAGGATTTGATTGTCTTAAGTGTTTTTTGAAAACAGACAGTTTAAGGCCCTTTAACATCATGAAAGTTCTGAAGAACATCTAACTTCTGTCTGAATGAAACTATATGTGCTCCTCTTGATGCGGTTGAATCACAATGATGGATGAATGCATCAAAATTTTTCCGAATCAATTTTATTAAATTCTTTTTTCCTTGCGAAATTATTAGGCTTACAATTAAGAAAAAAACAAATCAGAAGGTATTACAATTTTGGTTCCCTAGGAAAGTCTGATAAACCTATGTGAAAAATTTAGATTTTTCTTCAGTTTTGAAGGCATTTTCTTTTTAAATCGTATCCGACGTTTTTTTTTTACAAAAAGAGGTCAAGATTTCATTGTCGGTGCAAACCTTGACGACTCCTATGCACTAGTCTGATAGTTTTGTAATTTATTTCCAGTAAAATTGAGCTACATTTTGCAAAATGCGCGGAAACCATTTCAATGTTGTTGGAAATGCGTAACTTCTTTTTGAACAATAAAATAACGGAAAACAGACCATGGAATGAAATTCACAGGGTTATCTCCTGGTTTAATTCAATTTTTTTTTTTGGGGGGGGGGGGGGGGTACGCAATTTTTAAGAACAATGTAAATTTGTGAGTTTTCAGGTTGGATAAAGGAAAATGAATAGTTTTGGTAGCAATGCTGTGCCCTTGTTTTCTTTTCGCGAAACGAATGATTGACACTTGAGGAGGCCGTCAGGCTGTGGAGAATAAGCAACTCGCAGTTGTCCCAATTCGACCAAGAATCATCTTATTCTGTCAAGCCTCTCAAAGCTATACGATCGCGAAAATTCCGAAACCGATTTTGTTTATCGCGCAAAACTGGAAGGATCGGGACGGGGGGAGTCTTGAATTTCTAAATTTAAAGATTGAGTACCCGGCGACGGAATTTGTTGCACCTTGGTGCAGAGTTGCCAGCGATTCGAGGGACCGTTCAAGGATTCCAGGTTCGCGGATTTCAAGCGAGTGCCCGCGAAAATGGCATCGTGATCACCCATTCGTGTACGGGCGCACTCGGCACGAAAGCAATTTTTTAAGTGCTCACTGTGTAGTCACTCGATTTATCTTTTGAGTGCGGTTTCCAAGTGTTGCCAGGTCAGTGTTACACGAGAGGCAGTCTGCCTTCAATGGTGTAACCAAGTTCTAACCCCCCCCCCCCCCCCCAAGCAAAAAAATTGTCCAGGGCTCCTCTTATATGTCGATCAAATTTCAAACCACCCTCTCTCCCCCCCTCCTCTCACCCCCCTCCTCTCATTTCCCTCCCCTGCTTCTGAGGGCCCATTGAGTCAATGACATGAGTGTCCAATTGTCCATTTTGGGCTGAGGTTAATTTTCAGGAGAACTGTGGACTCTCCATGCGGGGAACCCCGAATGACAGGTGCCCTGAACAAAAAGTTACGGTCTTTGTAGATATACCGTTCGTTCCGGGCTCAGAGGCCGAAAGTTCCGGGTGCTGGAGCCGTAGTTTCTACTGCTCCGGGTGCTACGCCCGGAACTTCCGGCCACTGAGTCCGGAACGTGGACGGTATGTCTATATAGCGCGTAAGCACGGATTCCACGGCCGGAGATTTTTTTTAAAGTAAGAATTTGTAAGTTTCCTCTCTAATAACATCGTAGTAACTTGTAACGAATACACCGATTGCCTTTGATGGACCATTAAAGAGATTTTTGTGTAAGAATAAACCACAATGGCACAAACTCAGCAGATAGTTCCATCTATCATGCTTATTAAAGGGAGATTGCTCCGTGAATATTGAGTGCAGGAACTTCCCTTAGGAAGTATTCGTCTGGAACACGACCCCAAAGAGGTAACTGTATGCCCGACAGCAATCGTCGCCCAAACTTTCGCTATTTTGAGTTGTTAAATTGTAGTTGAGACGTAATAGAAGTCCAAAGCATAAATGCCCGGATTTCATCATACTTAGACGTGGCAACTTAAGGAGTCGCTACTCCTGCAAAACGTGGAGCAAAGACGCAAAATATGTAAACATAAACAGAGATAAAAGCCGTGAGTCATGAGAGCCGAAGAAGTGAAGAGGCCACTCAATTCAAGCGGTTTTGTGGCTGTTTATGTGTGCCTTTCGGGAAAAAACCGCTTGGAGTATTACCCATACTGCCGTGCTAAGGAAGAACGACGTATGAATCTTCAGGCGTTGCCAAATTCCCTTTGATAAAATACGAATTCCCTGGTAAACTCATGAATATTTTCCTTCCAATTTTTCAGATAATTTTGTTCGCAATTTCACCTGGAGTCCCTGAAAATTTCAAGGAAAAATATGCACAGCTTTCCTCAAAAATATACATTTTATCGAAAGAAATTTGGCAACTCTCGAATGTCCGTACAGCGTTCTTCCTTAGCACGGCAGCATATTCTACGCGTCACTTCAACTCGTGGTTCCCACATTTATTTGACGTAAGCTAACCGAATGTTCTCGTAGTTCTGGCAACAATTTTAAAGTACTTTCGCTCAGTTTGATGATTGTGTAAACATTCAAAGCCCAACATTAATGTCGCAAGAACTGTGAGAAAAAATTTGGTTGCTTTTGGTTTTTTCATGAAGCTCTGGAATCTGCCTACAGGAACAATAGGAAGATTAGATAATTAGTTATTTTGCTGCTATATTTTTTGCGTCATAGTAAGTGAGCTTTCTCTTATTACTAAGAGAAGCACGTAACCAATACTGTTTTTCCAAGTTCTTTAAAAAAAACCCATATCTTACTACATAGTATAAAATTACCAGAGTAACGCGTAACGCATAATGCCTGGAGCGAGAAGCGAGCAGAAGGCGTACCCCCGCTTTTTAAAAAAAAACATGTTGGCCATATCTTACGCTGATCCTGAGATGTGCGGTTTTAAAATATACGATCCACTTTCGAATGGGGCTGACGGTCGGTCTCCCCCAGCGGGCTGATTGTTGAAATTTATAGACAAAGCGATAGACAAAGATGACATAGGGATTCCAGAGTGATCCTATTGGTTGAAATTCGTTCATAAACTGAGGGGTTATATGATGGATTTATTATAAAGTCTCTTGAGGGTTGCCGTTAGTTGGACGGAGTTAAACAGAAAGGAACCAAGCCACATCGGGATAGAACCGAGAAAAAGAGGTTTAAAGTTTGGCTCCTGCATAATACTCAATGTAAAAGATAAACTTCAAGTTCAATTTCTGCAAAATTTGCTCCAACAAAAACTTTGAATTTTTGGCGATAGATAGTAGAGCAGTGGTTAAGTTCAAAACCACTTATAAGTCAACGTTTTCCAAAATGTGGGTTGGTTCCTTTCTACTTAACTCAGTCCAGTCAGTCTTTTACCAACCTCCTTTGTCTATTGCGACCGCCCGCCTCCACCAATAGGATTCCTTCGTATCCCTTTTGTCTTCTTTTTCGATAGCTTTGTCTATCAATTTCAATAATCAGCCCGCTGATATCTCGAAGGGCAGAAATTTATTTAGGTGCATTTTTGCTCAAAATACTAATGTCATCAATGAAAACAAAAAGAACTAAATGTAATATATGCACCTGAGATGATCAGGAAATCAGTGGCATTCTCAAAATCTGGATTCGTATCGACGTGACAGAGAAGATGCTGACTGATGCAGCGATTAGCAGGATCAGCTCTCTTGCGGTCGGGGCGCTAGAACGGGGAGTGGGGAAGGGGGATGGGGGGCTACGAGGGTAGAGAATGGATAGGAGGCCTGACTCGACCAAACTCCCACGGTTCTCGTCTCAGGCGTCGCATGAAGCAGGCTCTGTCACCGAGACTAGGTCCAGAAGGCCCCGGAGGCTCAAGACCAATACTGTTCTTACACTCGGTTAACTTGGTTCCTTGCTCCTTCCATCACGCCCCTTACCCTCCACTCCTCCTCTCACGTCCTCGCGGCTGGAGGCTCGTCTTACACGAGCTCTTAGTCGACGCTCCGGGCGCGGTGAACAGTTGGCAAAAAGTAGACAATTTCTGAATTAGGGCAATACAGGGTGATCCAGGGCTAAACGGCCAGACTGCAGGAGCGTGTTCTATGGGTCAAAGAAGACTTTTTTCTATGTAAAGTTTTTTCCAAAAGAGCCCCCAGTCGGAGCTACCCCCCCCCCTCCCAACAAAAAAAAAAATTCAGAAAGTAAATCGTTTTCCCTGAATTTTGGTAACGGTCGTGAGCCAAATCTCATGTGTGTACTCCTCTGCATATGCTCTGAATTCATATATCCTTACTATAGTAAAAAAGAATAAAAAAGGGGGGGGCCTTTTTTGTGTGTACGTCCGTGTCATTTCGCATTCTCATTGGTCTTTCATTAACCAATCAGAAAACGTCATTGAAAATCCCCGGGAAATTTAAATGTATTCTTCCGTAAAGGAATTATTGATAGGTAGACAGGTATAAAAATGGGATGTATTTCTTCTAATAACCAGGATAAAAGGGAGGATTATTACCTATACAGGATAGTCCTAGAAAAACGGGATGTACCTATATTAATAAACCGGGATAACAGGAAGGATATCGATCATTGTGTATCGATATTCGATACATCGTTTGTTCTAAAGCAGTATTGACTGGGATAAAACGGGATTTCTTCATAATAACCGGGATAAAAGGGAGGAATTTTACATCCTATACGGGAGAGTCATGGATGAACGGGATGTACCTATATTAATAAACCGGGATAACAGGAAGGATATCGATCTTTGTGTATCGATCTTCGATACATCGTTTGTTCTAAAGCAGTATTGACTGGGATAAAACGGGATTTCTTCATAATAACCGGGATAAAAGGGAGGAATTTTACCTATACAGGATAGTCATGGATGAACGGGATGTACCTATATTAATAAACCGGGATAACAGGAAGGATATCGATCTTTGTGTATCGATATTCGATACATCGTTTGTTCTAAAGCTGTATTGACTGGGATAAAACGGGATTTCTTCATAATAACCGGGATAAAAGGGAGGAATTTTACCTATACAGGATAGTCATGGATGAACGGGATGTACCTATATTAATAAACCGGGATAACAGGAAGGATATCGATCTTTGTGTATCGATCTTCGATACATCGTTTGTTCTAAAGCAGTATTGACTGGGATAAAACGGGATTTCTTCATAATAACCGGGATAAAAGGGAGGAATTTTACCTATACAGGATAGTCATGGATGAACGGGATGTACCTATATTAATAAACCGGGATAACAGGAAGGATATCGATCTTTGTGTATCGATCTTCGATACATCGTTTGTTCTAAAGCAGTATTGACTGGGATAAAACGGGATTTCTTCATAATAACCGGGATAAAAGGGAGGAATTTTACCTATACAGGATAGTCATGGATGAACGGGATGTACCTATATTAATAAACCGGGATAACAGGAAGGATATCGATCTTTGTGTATCGATCTTCGATACATCGTTTGTTCTAAAGCAGTATTGACTGGGATAAAACGGGATTTCTTCATAATAACCGGGATAAAAGGGAGGAATTTTACCTATACAGGATAGTCATGGATGAACGGGATGTACCTATATTAATAAACCGGGATAACAGGAAGGATATCGATCTTTGTGTATCGATCTTCGATACATCGTTTGTTCTAAAGCAGTATTGACTGGGATAAAACGGGATTTCTTCATAATAACCGGGATAAAAGGGAGGAATTTTACCTATACAGGATAGTCATGGATGAACGGGATGTACCTATATTAATAAACCGGGATAACAGGAAGGATATCGATCTTTGTGTATCGATATTCGATACATCGTTTGTTCTAAAGCAGTATTGACTGGGATAAAACGGGATTTCTTCATAATAACCGGGATAAAAGGGAGGAATTTTACCTATACAGGATAGTCATGGATGAACGGGATGTACCTATATTAATAAACCGGGATAACAGGAAGGATATCGATCTTTGTGTATCGATCTTCGATACATCGTTTGTTCTAAAGCAGTATTGACTGGGATAAAACGGGATTTCTTCATAATAACCGGGATAAAAGGGAGGAATTTTACCTATACAGGATAGTCATGGATGAACGGGATGTACCTATATTAATAAACCGGGATAACAGGAAGGATATCGATCTTTGTGTATCGATCTTCGATACATCGTTTGTTCTAAAGCAGTATTGACTGGGATAAAACGGGATTTCTTCATAATAACCGGGATAAAAGGGAGGAATTTTACCTATACAGGATAGTCATGGATGAACGGGATGTACCTATATTAATAAACCGGGATAACAGGAAGGATATCGATCTTTGTGTATCGATCTTCGATACATCGTTTGTTCTAAAGCAGTATTGACTGGGATAAAACGGGATTTCTTCATAATAACCGGGATAAAAGGGAGGAATTTTACCTATACAGGATAGTCATGGATGAACGGGATGTACCTATATTAATAAACCGGGATAACAGGAAGGATATCGATCTTTGTGTATCGATATTCGATACATCGTTTGTTCTAAAGCAGTATTGACTGGGATAAAACGGGATTTCTTCATAATAACCGGGATAAAAGGGAGGAATTTTACCTATACAGGATAGTCATTTATAATAGTGGATGTAACTATGTTAAGGAACCGGGATAAAACACATCAAATGCATCATGAAACATAGCAAACACATCAAACACATCATGAAACACGTAAAACGCAATATACACATCATGATACACCTAAAACACATCAAACACAACAAACACATCATGAAACACAATCAAACACATTAAAACAACAAAACATACATAAACCAATCAAACACATAAACACAACAATACACATATGCAAACACAACAAACACATCATGAAACACAATCAAACACATCAAACACAACAAACACATCAAGAAACACAATCAAACACATCAAACACACCATGAAACACAATCAAACACAACAAATCGCATGTATCGATAATCGCACGTTTCGATAACCGCATTTATCGATTCCAAATTCCCCCAAATTTCCCCATTTATACAAAAAATTACGAATCTTCCTATTTCTCTACTGTTCGAAATTATATGAATTTAATTTTTGATCATTAATAATTGTATGTATTTCATTACAATTCTTTTCTCCTATCTTTGCGACTTATTTTTCATTATCAGTTGCATTACTTCATTATCATGTGATGAAAAACAGCTGAGTATTTTTCACCACTTGGTTTTTCAGTTTTAACCTTCAAAAAACAAAATTAAAAAAAATTCCCGATTCGATTGTTCTCCCGATAATATTGCGATGATTCGCCGTCGATAAAATCGCGATTTTTTTATCCGATAATATTGCAATAAATCGCGACGTCGATAAAATCGCGATATATTCTCCGATTAAATCGCAATTTATGGCGATCACTACTACTCGGGAATTGCAGCAGCAAATCCAAAAATTGTTACGCATCACCGCCACTCTTTAATTTAAATATCAAACCGACCTGTGGCCTTTTATCAAGGTTAATATAAATACATCCCGTTTTATTAATGACAAACCTATTATATTTCGTTTATATTATATTATATTCTATCCTATTTGCTTTCCATCCATTTTATTTTATCCCATATAAACCGTTTCAAACTGATTATTCACCTTTTTTTAAAACTCCAACCTTAATTGAAGTAAGTTTTTAGCTAAATTGAAGATGATCTTTTGAATGAATAAGCACTTAACAGAACTTCAGCAGTATTAATATTAATACAATTTACGAGAATAATGTAAATTAAAAAAAATTAAGTGATATTTTCATAACGAATTGACAGAATATACGAGGGGGTTGGGCCGCGGAGCGGCCAGGGGGCGGAGCCCTCTAGTTATCTAAAAAAAAATATCGAAACCTCAATTTAAAGAGGAGGTTTGGGGGTGTTTCGGCTCCTGCAGTCTGGACGTTTAACCCTAGATCGCCCTGTAAACAGCCCCCTCCCCCGGGCCGCCCTTTAATTTTGATCGCCGTCAAAATTGTAATCGAATGATAATGACACCATCCATACGACTCTAGGACTGTATACTAGAATGGTATCACCTCACCGAATATAAGTCGCGGGATCTATAGACACATCGGCAATTCCAAGAAAGGGGGGTGCACGCCAATCTCCCCCACGTTCGCCTCAAAAAACCCCCAAAACAATCCTGAGGATATCCTACACCCCCTAGACCTCTCGGTGGGTATGGGGTCCGCCCTTTAGTTCGAAATGTCTGAATCCACGAATGTATAACATACTGTCCGCCGTATGTTTCGGGCTCAGCCGAAAGTTCCGGGTGCTGTAGCCGTAGCTTCGACTAATCCGGATTCAGTGGCCGGAGCAACGATTGCTGCACCCGGAACTTCGGTCTCCAAGCCCGAAACGGAGGTATACGTCTATGTAGCCCGTAGGTGCGGCTTTCACAGCGGGAGTTATTTTTTGGAGTGCTTGATTTGGGGCAGGTCTCAGCCCCTTTCAAAAAACTAGCCACCTTTCGGTAGGGCTGTTCTCTACCTAAAATCTAGCCGATGCCATTTCGACCTATTTCCGTAGACATGAACACGAACACGTTTTTCCGCGTATAGGTTTATCACCGAAATAGTTGTTCGACAGTAGTCGATCAACAGTGAAAACATTCTAAGGGCTGGTTTTTGGCTGTAGTACACTTTTTTTTTTTAAATCTTCGACCTGCCAAAATGCTTATACCTACTTTCTTTCTTTCATTTTTAACTTCAGTCACAAAAAGTGCTCGTTTCGTTCACACTGTGCGAGGAAGAGTGGAGATTCACGGTTGCCCTCGGTCACCTTCCAACACGAGTTTACTCGCTTCATGATCATAACAACCTTCTCTTGTTTAAGGAAGCGCCTCCTCAGGTCAAGTTAACACATATACTCGAGAGTAGATCGATTTGTGAATAGCTTGAAAACTTTGCTTTGAATTTCTTTTAAGTGAATAACTTTACGACCTCTTACTATTATTTTCTCAAAAATCTCAAAGTATCAATAGCAGCCACCCTGCTTAAAATTATCAAGTGCGCAAAATGCATCTTGCACCCAGGGCCGGATTAAGGGGGTGGCCACATGGGCCGCGGCCCATGGCGGCAAATGTAGGGGGCGGCAAATTTGCAATTTTTTTAAATGTAGCTTTAAAGAAAAATCGGATTCAGAAAAAAAACAAGCGGGAAAGTTCTAATACGTGGGTATTAGAGAAGCGCTCAGCGGTGAGCGCAATTTTAATGAGTCCCAGATTTAATTTACTACCTATTAACTGAGTATGTTAAAATTTGCAATAATTAAAACATCTAAAATTGTTCCTTCCCCCCCCCCCCCCCCGAAAAAAATCCAAGATCCATAAGAAAAATAATGATCCATTACTTAAGTACCGAAATATTAATACATAAAAAATCCTCGATTTCTCATAAAAACAGAGAAAACTATTACGGCTCCAAAAAAATAACTTTTCTAGATCATTTGAAGAAAATGTATCAAAGATGAACGTATCACTTAACGAGGCCAAATTAATTGTTTTAATGATGCCCTAATTGGACACGTAAAAAATATTATAGGTAAATAAATGAACGAAATATAAATATTAATAGGTAAATGATGAGACAATAAACGAAATCAATCAACTGCAACTGATTGTGAGTACTGAAGGTAACTTTTCGCGAATCGAAGGCACCATGTGTCCGCTAGGTTGCAGCACACTACGCTAAAACCTTCTAATGACTCATGATCAGACACAACCTTTCCTATGTTTATTGTTTATGCTCTATGATACTCTGTCTTCGTGATAACAGGATTTCATACAATACAATAATCTAATACGTAATTACGTAAATAGAGAAAGAGAATTCTTGCAATACCAGAATTATAACCAGGGTAAACGGAAATTACATTCATTTTTTCCTCCTCATATTATGTTGAGCCTTAGTGAAAAATCTTTCCCACTTTCCTTCCGCAGTTTTCCTTCTGACAGCAAATTGTTAATCATGTTCTCCTGAAATCCTTGCTTTCATTTAGTAGATTCGGAATTTCTCATAAATTTTAGGAATTTAAATGCGTTTACAGAAATTTCTGGCCAACCAAAGGCAGAAGTTGCCTCTACGCCTTAATTTATAAAGGTAACTTACGTTCTGTGTAATTAATAAACCATGCTGGCCCAAATATCTGAAACCCTCTACTGTGATAACATTCGAATCAGTCACTGTTACAGGGACAGTAATATCTTCAATGTAATCTATAGGGATATTGTAGGTATAGGTATATCGTAACAAGTCAACAGTGAAACTAGCAGACCATGTATCTCGTTTGCGGTGCTTAAAAATCTCCGCTCCCATTTTATTCTTTTGACAGAGAACAAATCATTTTTCCTCCTTGGTTTTCACAGAGTTTTCTTTGCACAGAGAAGAAAAATTGCAGAAGTTTTTATAAATTGATGTTGGTTGGTTTTCCGTGTAAAGAAGAAAGTATGAAAGGAAGTCTACAACGTCGCAAACCGAGATACGGGGTCTGGTAATTCCACCGTCCAACTGTATTTTACAGAAATTACATTGTGAGTATGGAGCTGATCACTAGAATTACTATGCATAAATATGTACCTAGGATAAGGGTGGTTGCAACAGTATTTGTCATGAATGGTCCATGACACCTGCAGAAAAGATCGGTGGTTCCTGAGTGATGATAAGAGGACTCGTAGGTTTCGTTGAAACGCATGATTCTCATATGTATCTGTAGAGGTATAGAGTTTTGGCCTGCTGAGGAGTTGAGTAAATTAGGAGCCATTGCTCATAAGCTGACAAAGTTAGGAGGAAACACGATGAAACTGTAGAACTTTTGATACTTTGAGAATGTAAACAAAGACTCAACCTCAAAAATCTTTCACAATAATATTGTGTACTCAATTTCCAAAAACTCTATGGTTCATGAATTTTTTAATCAAAGGTAAGTAAAAGTTCTCCAACTGGATGAGAGATGGCCGTAGTGATCATTCGACGAAATTCTCTCTGCCATTTTACCTATTCATGGAATCAAGTAAATGTAGGTCCCCGTTTATTAGACGATGCGACGCATGAAAAAATGCCAGGCGAAAGCAGTATCTTTTGTTATTGTAAGTCATAAAATCAGGTTGTAGGTAAGAAAACTTCCTCACACATGGAGGTGATGTAACTTTCAACCTCATCTCCTACATAGTCTGGTGGAACACTTATTATCGTCTTACGGTAAGTAATGGAGAAACCTTGTTTTATCGTCTCAAAGCGAGTCCTTAAGGAAGGTTATTTACCCTCTTTACTGAAAAGTAGACAACAGGCCAGTTGAAATTTTGCTCTCATTGAGCGTTCAAATGTCTGTGTTAGGTCTGCGGAGATAACACATAAGGTGTCTTGCAATGAATCTGACGGAACCAAATTCACCAGAGAGTGAATGAGTAAATGAGTCATGAAACCTAGAATTTTTAGTACAAATAAGAGGCTAACACATACCTTTGTTATGGAGCAATGTGAGAGGTAGAATGTAGCGGTTTCAGAGTAGAGTGTTATAAGGAAGATTTATGAAACTGTCGGTGCCGCAAAAAATCTTAGACTTTGAAAGTACACAATTTTCTGCTACTTCAGATATCTCAGATTTTTTGACACCTAGTTAAACTCAATAATTAGAAGTTGTGAACTGACAGGGATGTGATGACGACATCGCTTTGAGAATAACAGATATTCTATGATCAAGGATACACTCGAGCGGTCCTTTTCATAATTTGCAGCGATGAGGTGGTGACAATTACGAAGGTACAAATCCCTGCGCTTGAGCTGCGCAAAATGCTCCAGTCGTTTATCTATGCTATTCAGCATAAAAATGCAAACCGTGTTGTAATTGGTGCTTGAGAACAACTGTGGTACACTAGTATAATGAAGCATTTTGCATGTATCGCAAATGGCAGATCTCCTACCTGACATACTTTAATTAACCCAAAAACACTAAAACAGTCTCTGAGGTAGCATGATAATTGGTCAAATAATTTCACAGCATTATACTTCAGAAACTTTCACAAACTTCACGAGGTGGGCAGAACGAGTCTGAAGACAAGACACGACATACTTTGAATAATTCCAAAATATTATGCTTCAAATTTCAGACAATTTCACAATCTTAAATTTCACAACACAATCTTAAACGAGGCGGATGGATTATGGAATTAATTATGGATGGAGGGAGATGGACGAAATATGAAAACACAAAGGAGTAAGCGAGACGCGAGAAGCAAATACGGGAGAGTAGTGTCATCTGATCTGAATCTGAATCGCGGCTATGTACCTACAGAAAATGAACATTGATCTTATTAAGCCAGAAGAGGGCCAAAGACGCCAAAACTCATGAACCAATTAGAGAAGGGCAAAAGGATGGCAATACTCTCCAGTACCTAGGTCAAAGACACATAACCTAGATGTAGGCGAATTCTACTAAGGTCTCCGAATAAGGTTATCACCGGTGGAAAAGTTTTCGGAAAACAGAACGCGAATCTTGAACTTTCAGAAGTAATTATAGGATAACTATAAACCGCATAGCAAAGAGAGTTTTAGGACTGTTATTTATTTCTTACGCTAATTTGCATTTAATCGTATTCACAGAGGCATAATGAGGTAATCAAAAAAAAAAAAAAGTAAAAATGGCGTTTCGTGCATCGATGAGTTGGTGCGCCATTTGATCGCTTGAGCGCCCTACTATACTAGAGCTCTAGTGGCAAATCGAAATCAAAAAGCGCCGCCTATCGGCTGAGCGCTTAAAATTACAAACGAGAAAAGGTGACAAAATCTCTCATTTCCTGAGAGTAAATCTCCGAGTCGTCTTTCTGTGATACAGACAGCACCTCTAATTAGTCGAGTTAAGACTAAGAGAGAAACCGAACACGGAATTTGGCCTGGAACGGCGCGGCGCAGAGAGCAATGATGAGAGAACTTGAGATGAAAAGGAGGGGAACTCTCGGCGCGGCGCGGCGGCGGTCGGCATGTAACACATATTAGCGCCTACAAGACTGCCTGAACACTTCACGCACTGCGTCAGAGACAGTGCAGTCGCTGCGGTCAGCAGCGGGCGGCGGGAAACGCATAGCGCCTACAAGACTGCCTGAATACTTCCCGCATTGCGTCAAAGACAATGCGTGCAGCAGCGGTCGGCGTGAAACGCATAGCGTATACAAGACTGTAGGAATACTTCACTCATTGCGCCAAACACAGTGCGGCGCGGCAGCGGAAGTTAAAATTATTAAACCACATTTATGTTTGTTCTTACATAATATTTTCGTTCATTTCATATAAATGGAAGGCCTTGCCCACACAGAGATAGGTTTACGGAACTTAACTTTTGCACCAAGTTCCGTGAAATTTTGCTAGTAATGTTGACAGGGCTTTCGCAAAAAATGTGCCCAACACGAGTAAACGTGTCTTATGCACCCCTCCCCCTCCGGCACGCTCACTTGATGGTTTTTATTGATGTTTCAAAACGAATGAGAAGGGAGCGGCAAAATACAGGAGGCCCATGGGCGGCAAGTAAGTAAATCCGGCCCTGCTTGTACCTATGTATCTTGTGACAGAACGCACTCAAAAGCCATTTAAAGCGCCAGTACGCCTCAAAAGCCTCCTAAATTTTCTTACATTTACAAGGCGTACCAAAATTGTTATTCATCAGTCAGCAAATAGTGTATCAAGAGAATCGGCCATTCATCGTATTGTGCGTGAAATTCAGGACTCTCTACAAGATGAACTTATTCCGTGTCAGTGTAACTAAATTATGACAGAGTACAGTTCAATGAATGGGTCAATGTTTCTCCAGCACTTAATTTAGCACCGAAATGTTTACTTTCTTACAAAATTGCTCCGATTCATAACCTTGCGTTAATTCATATTCCATCTTTCGAAAAACCCTTCAGACCACAAACACAGTTTACTTGTTAATCGAAACATCGTAGGTGATCAAATTGTTGTCCTCCACTTACCCCCTCACCGTACAAACTTTCCTCTTTTTTTATTTTCACGGTCATGTTTTTGTGCAAATACATTCTACCAATCTGTACTGTACCAGTTACAACCTGAATTTTTAGTGTTGTAAATATTTTCGAATGCTCAACGTGAGCGCCGTCAATAAGGGAGTACACAGTTACAGGAGTTAACAGTCAGTACTACAATCGCGTATGTTTTTGTATGCATTAAATTTTTTTCTTTGTCCAATATTTTTTCTTGTTCTTACAATTACCGTTTCTCTAAATAGTCGATTTTTCATTATCCACCTTCTCTCTTTCTTTTTTGCAGAGTTACGATGCCCTACAGCGTGGAAAGTCCGATTTCCATGTTTGAAGATCTCCCGCACTCGCCGGCTTCGGAGGAAGAAGATTTTTACCCGATCAAACGGGAACCGTACTACAAAGATTATTATCAAGTAAGGAGACTTTTATTTTATTTATTTTTATCTGTGAATTCTGAAGCTGCTCTTACACTTCTACTCCAAAGTAAGACATTTTCTAGGGGGCCGTTAAAAATGTACTCGCACCATATAGCTGCGCGCGCAGGTCAAACAGGAACGGTTCTTGATCGCCATTGGCCGCATCTGCGGCAGAATGAACATATTTTACTTTCGTTGATTGTATGAGTGTACGCGTAAGAGTAGCTTTACCTTTTCCTCTCAAAATTTTCGCATCGCTTTTAGTGGTGTCTGATCAGGCGGGGGAAGTATAGACGTCTCAGTGTCTCATCAGTAAGGTGAGATAGAATAAAATCGTCTTGAATTTTTAAAGTAAAAATCAAATGTTTCACGCAGATTCTGATCAGAATGAAGGTGCCTTCCGGTAGGTCATCAAACAGCGAAGAAATCGCTTTTTGCAATCAAAGGTGCGTTTGTGTCTCGAGCAGTTTCTTTTCATTCAACTTTCGCAAACGATGCAATGAGTCATACTTGATTCATTTGAATTTATGGTGGCAAGTCATTTTTCCTAAAACATTTTTTCCTACTGCAATTTTTCCTAATACTTTTTTCCTACTCGTTTTTTGTCCCATCACAATTAGTCCTACGAGTGAGATATCCTACTGGCTTTTTTCCTAGGGGCATTCGTCCTAAATTCAATTTTAAAACTGGGGGAGCGAGAAAGTAAAAAAACAACATAGGTACCTCACAAGTTAAAGTTGTGGCCGCATGCCCGTAAGTAGTGGAGCTTCATCCTCCTCCTTATTTATATTCGGCTCGCTGAGAAAACTTTACTCTTTCTGCAACAGTTTCCCTCTACTCTACTCATGTTTACGTTTCAATTATTATTGGATTATTAGGACAAACATCCTTAGGAAAAAAGCCAGTGGGACATCTCACTCGTAGGACTTAGCTGTAATGGGACAAAAAACGAGTAGGAAAAAAGTATTAGGAAAACCTGATGTAGGAAAAAAAAATTAGGAATAATGACCTAGCACCGAATTTATCAAGGCAAGCTTATCACCGAATTTTAATTACCGTCGCATTTACATCGTACTCTTTGAAGTCACCGATGAGCATGCACAATTACACGAGAAAGAGTAAAAATGTGCGTTTGTGTCGCAAGTAAAACAGTTTTTCTACTGGTCTTGAAAATCCGGAAATAGTTCCGTTTTTTGAGAGCAGTACGGAAGTTACATTCGTAGTTCAACGGAAGGGATGAAAATTAACCGTAATTTTTATTGGTAGTCTTTTCGCGAGTTTTTATCAACCAGGAATATTTCAGTTCTTAGAATCTCATATCTGCATCAATTTTTATGAACCGCTACAATAATGCGTGAAAATAACTTTTCAGTTCAAGTGAATTCAGTGAACTGTAAATTGTATGATTAGATCGCGTGATTACCATGTGATTAAGATTATGGCTCGAACTGCATGCTGCAGTTGCTACGGATTTCATGTATTGATTTGATTGATTTTCTTTTTCTTTCAAATGTAAAATGATTAGTCTCAAAGTGTCAATTGACACCGTGATGAAATGAAGAATTTTAAAACTAAGTGTAGAACGCTTAAATTTTCAAGTAGTGCTTGTTTATCGCTCATCTGTCGCGGACCGAGAGGAATTCAGGGTAGAATCGTGTGTTTAGTAGATTCTTTTAAAACCTATTTATCGGCAGACTTCTGTTCATCCATAAAAATTTCCGACTCTCATTTATCGCTAACGCAACCAAATGCACTGGGACACGCAGTTTAATGGACATCATAAGGATCCATCTAAAATGCGAGTTTTTAAAAACGTTCATCTACCACAGGAATAAATTAATTCCATGTTAGTGTTAGAAACTCCCCTCTGTATAATGAATAGTTTCCTTTCGAGTATTGACGTTCAAATGCACGCGGATGATTTTCAAGGTGATTATCACCTCTAATCTCTCTTCAGTATAGGTAAATTACTCTAAAGCACGCAGAAAAACTCGGTTATCTGGTCTGTTAAATGGTAATTTAATTTGGTCTTTTTCCGCGGGTGACGTCACGGAAAGGCGCGTGGATTTATTGATTATTTCCGCAGATCGGGGTGTCGTCAGTCGCAATTTGCACCTGCTCACTTTTGACAAATTCGGTGAGGAAGAGCTCATTATTCACCAAAAAGCGGAGTTGACGGTCCATTTGGTGCGTAGCGGGCCGCGCAAGCCGTCCAAGGAGCAAGGTGTCGCGCCTCGTTGCCAGAATTACCAAAAAATCTCGTCATTTTAAGTCTACAGGGTGGCCCAGGATGATAAGTACGAATATCGAAGGAGTCGTTTCTTCCTGTCAAAAAAAGACGTTTTCATGGTAAAGCTTTTTTTTCTCCAAAAACGCTTTCCCCGGGGGCCACGGCCACCGCCCCGCAAAGTTGGAGAAAAAAAAAGGCACTGGAAAAAAGAACACATTGGATCTAGAGTCCAGACTCTTGAAAACATTGACAAGAAAAATGACTCTTGATTCAATCAGATTTTAGCTTAAATCAAAAGGAAATCCGCTCAAATTAAGAGGGTTGGTTCTTGATTTAAGCACAAATCCGATTGAATCAAGAGTATTTTTTCTTGTCGATGTTTTTAAGAGTCTGGACTCTAGATCCAATGTGTTTTTTTTTTCCAGTGCGTCTTTTTCACACTGTGAAAATGCTTATCAACCAATATTTATGAAAATTGGTGACTGGGGGTAATTTTTAGCGTTATTTTAATTTTTGACCTCCAAAAAAGGGAAAACTGATTTTGAGGGGGGTATCGAACCTTAAAGTGGCCAAAATTAATGTTTCTAGTGAACAGAATGAATTTTTGACTGCACCACCAAATTTAGCGTTGAAAAATATTGAGGCAATGTACCTAGCGTTTTTTCGCTATGACTTATTGTTTTCGATATAATAGGAACTGATTGGGGATAATAGGGGATTATAATGGAGCTCTTAGGAAAAAGCGTTTTTGGAAGAAAAGTTATTCCTCAAAAACTTTTTTTTTTTTTTTGACCCGAAGAATCAACTCCTTCAATATTTGTACTTAATCCTGGGACAGCCCTGTATAATTACAGTCAAACACTGATGATTTGTGATAATTTGGCAAGTAAGTGCCGAGCATTCGGGAATCTGTTTCCTGCGTCATGTCTCATTTCAGCGCTGTAATTCATCCCTTAATGTTTGCGCGCAGGGCTTATCTTCTCCTGTCAAATCTTTCTGTGCACGCGCGTAACCCCTTCCCCCGTCGTTGGGGATCCTTTTAAGTGGTTGTTTGTTTCAATCGAAGCTCGAATTCATGCCCCATTCGCTCCCCCCGAGGGTCGAACGCCTATTTTCGTATTTTTGGAAATACGTTTCAGGGGTTGAAGTCAAGCCTAGCGGAACTTGAAATTGGAACTAATTTTTTCGAGTGGTTTTTTTTTATCTTGAGTGCTGTGCTCTTAGAAAAAAAAGGGAGAGAAAATCCTCGTTTGAGCCTTGAGGGGGTCGCTCCCCTTCGTTTTTTATTTTAGACTTTTGTAAGGACTCGAAAGGATGGAATCAATAGAATCTCTCACGTCGATTCTCCTCTCAGTGGTTATCGTAATTTGTCTAAATTATCAGCCTTTTACACCTATTGTATGGTTTTTTTTTTTTTTTTTTTTTTTTTTTTTTTTTTTTTTTTTAATTTTAATTTTTATATTTTTGCGGAAGACTCCTCTTAAGGAAAGTTGTATATAAAAATGGTGAAGTAGAAAAATACGTATCTTTGTATCATATTTTTCTGCTTTGTAGAAAGTAACCATCATTTTTTAAAATGCTCAGTGATTATTCCTCACTCGTACAAAATTACTCTCAGATACTTTCAAAGAGACTGCTTGGTTTATTTTTTTTTTAACAAATTACAACATTATGGACAATTTTACCAGTTGTAATGGAAATACACATTTTTCAACCTAGAAAATCGATGAGATGGAGGTATGTAGTGCGTGTGGTGCCCTGGTTCCTAGCCTATGAGAATAGGGTGACCTTCGAGAGGAAATACGTTTTCCAAGGACATGAACCTAGAAAGAAAAAAACCCTTTTTTAAAGAGAGTGAACTTAGACTTGAAATTATTATTATTTTTCCAAGAACTTGCGTTCTGAAATTCAGCTGGAAAAGATATTTGCGTTGGTAAATAAAGCTCATTTTGTAGAGCTTAGTCCATATGTCCGTTCAATAACATATTTTAACGTGACAAGATGACTCCTTTCTGGATACAGAACGTTCTTGACACTCTTTCCACACATGGCGAGGCGTGAATGATCGATTATCGATATTCTCCATTTGAAGCTATGGCAAAGAATCGATTATTAAGGTGTTCGCTGCGAACACCGTGTTTATCTCTATCGATCTTTTCCCATAGGTTTAAATGGGAAATCAATCGATATATCGCAAAGCACGCCACGCCACTGCTTCCCACACATGCAAACCCATCCCGCATCCCATCCCTCTGCGGTTGCACTGAAAATGTGCAATTATACCAGACGCTAATTCGAGTACTACAAGTACCACAACGAGAGAACTTGAAATAAAAATCCGCTCGGTGAGTGAAGAGGGGGTGACGATGTGAACGCCCCAGCCGATGATCCAGGAGACGGGCAGATCGGGACCGCGAGAGAGGAAGGACCCAATTAACTTCCGATATTATTTTCACGTGATCTCGCTCCGAGGAGGGAGACAACGAAAGGGTTGAAAATCGCCGTCGATGCCCCGTCACCCCCCGCCCCCCGATTCCGGAGGGGGCGCTACAAGATATCACTGCCGGCGGGGAGCGGGTTAGACGAGGAAGTGGCGATATCCGGCACGGAGATGTGAAATTACTCCGGTGAACTTCCTGTCGAGTTACGGAGTTACAAGGTACAACAGGTGTACTCACTTGCTCGCTAAGGAAGAACGCCGCATGAACCTCCAGGCGTTGCCACATTTCCCATTGTAAATCATTAATTTTTGAGGAAAGTTATAAAACTATTGTTCTTCAAATTTTTCCTTGAATTTAATTCGAAATTTGGTTAAAATATCTGAAAATGTCAAGCATAAACATTCATAACTTTCCTCTAAAACGACTGTTTTACTATGGGAAATTTGGCAACTCCTGTAGGCTCATACGTCGTTTTTCCTCAGCACGGCAGTGTACTTGAGCGGCGGCGTGAACCGCGGTTTGTGATTACAGCATCTCGACCCCGCTTGGGGGCGGGGGGGGGGGGGGGGCAAGGGTGTCGAGAGGAAGATTACACCTCCGATTAAGGCACATTAACCGTAAACGCGACCCGAATTAAATGGTCAATCAAAAGTCGCTCCGCGGGATTTTTCTCACCCCGACGCCCCCCTCCCACCCACCCCCGCGGGATCTGAAAAGAGTGCGGATTATCCGTATCGATCCGGGCACCCTTTCTTTTCTTCTTCCTTCCTTCCGTCTTGCTCGCTCCTTTGTACTTTTAATTTTATTTCATCTCATCGAGTGCACTCTATTTTGAGTTTATGAAAAGGATAGTTATTATTCGTTATCGGTGGACTCATCAATATCTAATGTAGATTTCCGGTAGAGAGCCCTCATCCTCTTTGGAGAAGGAAGAGACGAATGAGTATTGAAGAGAAATGGGATTTACAGAGAGAAAGTATCTCCAGAGAATACCTAAGGACAGGAACGAATCTTCTCCGCCCCAAAAATGCACTTCACCCTTATCTCATCAGTAGATTTTCCGTAATGCACTGGAAAAAAAACACACATTGGATCGAGAGTCCATACTCTTGAAAACATTGACAAGAAAAAATACTCTTGATTCAATCAGATTTTTGCTTAAATCAAAAAGAAATCCGCTCAAATTAAGAGGCTTGGTTCTTGATTTAAGCAACAATCCGATTGAATCAAGAGTATTTTTTCTTGTCGATGTTTTTAAGAGTCTGAACTCTAGATCCTACGTGTTTTTTCCCCCAGTGTATCTACCGTTAGTAAAAACCGGAATATATAAAGAAATTCGATGTTATCAGCAGAAATCAGGAATATATCTGGAAAATACGTCATGTATCAGGAAATTCTGAGTGTTTTAAGCATTTTTCAAACATTTAATTCAATCCATTGAATGTGTTGATTTTTTAAATCAAATAAGTGTCAATTTACTCCCGTTAAAAATCAGGGAATACCGTCTAAAATATCAGGAAAAATCAGGAAAATATCAGAAAAATCCAAAATTAAATTTCAGTAGACACCCTGAAAAAATATCCGAATCTCAATTAGCAGCTCAAGTTTATCGGATCGACCTTGACGATCTCGTTAGTTAATGCTTCAGCTGCCGACTGCATCTTTTTCAGCCACTCAGACTCGCGCACCTCTCGAAAAACAAGACGAGTCGGGGTAAAAATAAATACGTGTAATAAACCAGAGGAGTAGGGAAGAAAAAGAGATACATGATGCGTATAAACCGAAGTAACACCTTGCCTGCTATGCTACATAAAAGTTGAGAAATATCGAGGCGAGTAAGATTTTCAGGAGGGAGCTATACCGGGTGTAACCAAACCTCGATCCTCGTTAAGATCCGGGACTGGAGGGTTAAAGCACGGCCAGAATTCTGTGCGTGTTCGTGGATTTCTGGTGCAGTCGGTACCGCAAACACCTACTAATACAAAGGAACACCGTTGCGAAACTTCGCGAAAACTGTCTCTTTCGCATGACTTCGATGCGCTCTGGTGGAGAAACGCGGCAGCTCGGTCGGAAGAAAATGACGGCTTCGCGGCTAATCGACTGCGATAAGTTATTTTCACCGTTGGCGTTTGCGCATTGTGGCGTGGAGGGAGGGGAAGCTTTGCTTTGCGAGCGCTATTTTTAGCGCCGTTCGGGAGGAGGTAGGTAACCCGGGAAATTAATTGAACTTCGCAATGATTATAAACTTCTTTAGCGGGACACAATGGAAACTGCCCGAATCGTGGCTAGATTGCTCCTCAGGACCCCAGGATGACGTGGGTTTATCCTCTCTCGACTTCTGGAGTCTAAAAAAAGGGTAGTGGAAGTAGTGTGTGTAAGAAGGAAACAGTGGTAGAAACACGCTTGAGATTGAGGCTACGAGTCTTGCTAATTTGCGAATTTGGCATTTAAAAAGAAGTCCCACTACTGTCTTTCACAAATTTTTCCCTGCATCGCATTTTAGTATCCCGCAGTTCGAAATAAGCAATTTCCAATGGTACGAAATTTTGCAATTTTGAACTGTACTTTCGGCCCTAGTTTAAAAACAACGTATGTACTCACCATTAATTTCCCTATAGACGTCTGTGTTTTAACGTAATTGAAGTTTCTATTGCAAAATTTAGTCCAATGCATCTGCCTGAGCTGAACCACCTCTCCTCCTAGTCTTGTACTGATACTCATTGCAGCTCAAAAATGTTCGACTTTGTAAATTTTGAATTTTTTAGCCTTGTTTTCCCCGAAAAATAGTGTGAATCCAGCACTATTTAACTACCTTATTACGAGTCTCGAATAGACAGTTCGGGACACGTTTCTTTTAGTGTTAGTTCTTGCTCCAAATAAGTCTTTGGCTAAAACAGGAGCCAAACAAGAAATGCTCGCCTGTCTATCGTCATCTTGGTCGACTAACCCAGACTACTCAAAGACATTGAGTTGAGACTGTGCGAGGATGAAGATCCAGCGCGGTGAACAAATATTTTCTCCAGAATAAATCATTTTTTCTGCCCCGGCCATTTTTTGTCACACGAGGAATCACTTTCGGCGTGAACCGAGTGAAAATAAATCATGGTAGAAAGGAGTTAGAGAGCGAAACCTGGGTGGGTTTGGGTTGTGACTGCGGGCAGCCACGAGTGGTGTGAGATGGGCGGGCTCCTCCATTTCGATCCTTCTGAAATTCACCACCAAGTTGTTTGGTATCTTCATTTTCTGTTTTTATGAGGTTTTGCCCTTTGCATTGCTGCTCTCCTCCCTAGCGGTTAAAAATGAGCGACGAAAGATGACTAGTCCTTGTTCGATAACACATGTTTGAATACTCATACCCACATTCTAGGCTCATGATCAGTGTCTTCTATGAAAACTGTGCCGCTTTAACCCTTATGGATACCAGATTTTTTAACGGTCCTCAACCTGAGCATATGGTGCGATTTAATCGAGGGGAAAAACTTAGCTTGAAGTAACTAAAACCCTCCACTCTCCAGCTGTGGTAACAAAGATCGTCATTCTGTTCGGAGCTGCCCTCCCTACTGAAAGAGAGTAAATAAATGAACAACTAAATAAGTTTATAAATAAAAATAAATAATCAAAGCAATTTATTTTAAACCTGGAAAATGCGATTTTTTTTTGTCGTAGAGACGACGTATAAGCTTAGCGACACTATTCAATGCGTAGAACTTAATTTATAATTTTTAAATTATAATATAATATTTAACTTTCAATGTAAGGCCCCATCAGGTAGTGTGTGGAAGGGTAAAAGTTGAAGTCCAATAAGTAATGAAGTGGTATTAATTAACTTCTACCTGCATAAACAAGGATTAAAATGAGGCATTAGGCACTCCACCGAGCCTCTATTCAGAACTCTACCAGAAAACCAGGCCACTGACCGACTTTTTCCTTTTATCCTTTTCTCCCCAGTCAAGTATCCTCGTCATCCAGACATCATTTTCAACGATTGATTTATTCTCCAGTGGGGACAAGGATAAGGAAACAAAAGAAAGGTTGAAAAGTGTCTGAAGTGGATTATTATCAGGTGATTCAGTGTAGTGAGGTGTGAGGGCGTTAAAAAGAGAATTAAGATGATAATATGGTAAAAAGCACCTGTAACACCGCACCCTTTCACGGAAACGTTACCTCCAACCTCACCACGCACGGTGTCCTCCTTCACTAGTCGACGACTACTTTTTTTCTTCTTTCTTTTTTTCCTTTTTTTTCAATAGCTTTGATTCTCTCTCTGTCTACAAAGTTGCCCAGTCTGCTAACCTCCTCCCATCGTCCATTGTGTGAGGCATACGTGAGTTGTAATACAAATTTGGTCGCCTATCTTTATCCAATAAATCATATCCCCACCTCGCTCTCACTCAAACTCACCGCTCACCCACCCTTTCCTTTTTTTTTTTTATTGCAAGTTTACCAGTGTTTTGACGTGTTGTGGGTTTGTCTCTCGAATATCTTTTAAGACGTGAGTTGGCCACGATGATCATAACATGCATGCACAACGCTTATGCCGTTCACGATTAACTAGCTTGGTAAATCCTTCGATCGTAAAGTCTAATTTTTTATTGCCTCAATTTTATTTTTACTTTTGCGCCCTGTCGCATCAGGATGGTATAAACTTGACTCCTCAGGATGACAGCAAGCAGGTGCGGTAGTCGATGAACTTGAATTTAATCTTGACGAATGTGTGTATAACACCATCTTGTAAAATTTACAATAACTTGGCTGTCAGTGTGGCAAGTCCATTTTAAAAATTCGTGTGAAATACTCGTAGATTTGCTGTAAAGTGATTAATTTTACTTTTATTCAAAATATATAGAAAATACATTAAAATCAAATTCCAGATTCACACGTGACATCATATTTTGGTAGCTTACTGCCAGGGCTTCCCTTTGAGGAAGGTATTAACTCAACTTTCAAGAGCCCTTCCAAAAAATATAGCATTAGTTTAACACTTCAGTTTCACAATCCCTCCCCCCCCCCCCCCCTATTAAAGCGTCGGAAAATCATGCGTAAATGTAGAATGAAGCACACATGTTTTTGGATGTTTACGGAAATAACGGTCATTTCAAAAACAGGGTATGGCAAATTTGTCATTGGAACTCCCCTAAATCATCAGAATTTCATGGCGGTTTAATTCATTTTTCAATCATTTTCCTCGAATTAAAGATCTTTATCAGGACGTACTGCAGTATGTCCAGACCGCCCGCGCCCGCCCTTAGCTCAACTTTTTTTATTAAAGTTTACAAGCACGGTTTACGGAGTATACGTTATCATTTCTGACCTGATAAAGCAGGCCGCGCGTTTGTCCCCATTACAGCACTATTTGATAACTCCCTGGAATTTAGCAGAATGTTTAACTTTTTATGCAATAATTGAAGTCTTTGACGAATAAACGTTAAAAGTGGCAGTCGTGAGGAGGGGGAGGGGAGAAATACATGAGTTATTACCTATTTTGACCGAAACTGTGGTCTCAAATATTATAAAGCAAAACAAGTCGCGGGAAACGCAATTTTCAGTTCTAGTACATCAGTTAAACTTTTTTGAGCCATCGGAGGATGCTACGTAATTTTCTCTGTCGAATACTGAAAAAAGTATGATTTGAGCGATAGCATGTTAATCCTCAATAGATAGAAAATACCGCAACTGTATCGCATTCACCCGAAGTAAATGCTCCGACGTGTCTGGCCATTTTTACTCCTCAATATCATTGCGTCAAAAATCAAGTAGACTCATGATAAGACGTCCAATATTTATGATGAAATCCTCCATTCTTTTTTTCAGTGTACTCGTGTGTTTCTCAAAATTACATTTTCACTTTTTAGCCAGAGGCTCCAATTTTCTACCGGACGGATTATTGTGTGGAAAATAATTCGAGATAAATATGCTCATCGAGAAGAACGCCAGCAGACTATGGCGAAAACCCACGCATTTATCCATCAATTAAGGCTTGGAGCCGATAGATTTTTGCATAGTTTGGCATCCAAGCCTGCGCAAGTGTTTTTGGCTTACGAGGATGGCGAGGGGGTGGGGGGTAGGGTTCAGTGAAGGTTCGGTGGCAGTTGGCCAAATTTTTCTTGCCGAGGAGCCCTCGCGAGCTCGTGTTTGTTAGAATCTGCAGAATGAATGGAGTAAATCCAAAGCCAAAATAGCCATATTCGAAGCTCCACCACTCCGACGCTGCTATTTACCCGATCTCGGGGAAATGGCAGCCGTGATTTTTATTGCCTCCAACTAATTGGAGGGATTTATATCAGAAGGGATAATGCACATAGATATTCTCTTCCTCTCAAAAGACGTACAGACTAAGGCAGTCAATGCAGCTTACGCTTTTTATTTTTTTTTTTAAAAAATAAATTATTGAAATAGATAACCTCTTAAGTTTGAGACGTATACAATAGTGGCCCGTTTCTATATTTCTAACACTAAAAAAAAGGCTCTTGGATCCGGAGTTCAGACTCTTAAAATAATTTGACGAAAAACAAAACAGAACAAAACAAAAAAGGGAAAAAACATACTCTTGATTCAATCGAAAAATTACTTAAACTAAGGGGCTTGGCTCTTCGATTCAAGCAAAAATTTGATTGAATCAAGGGCTTTTTTTTCTTGTCTAATTTTTAGAGAGTCCGGACTCTGGATCCAAGAGTCTTTTTTTCAGTGATGCATTCTCTAATGAATCCTTCAACCAGATTCTTTTTTATCAATTTATCGACATGAAGTGCCTTATATTCCTCTTCGGAGTGGTGATCTAGGTTGGTAGACAGTTCATGTGGTAGCAGTCATTACATTAGGTGCCATAGCACTCAGAGGAGAGACAAAATCGTGTCGTACAGAATCAGCAATTTAAAAGCAGGGCACAAAAGGGTAGTACGATCGAAATTTAAAGATCGCGACAATTGTGAAGATACATTAACGCACTTGAGTCGAACGTCAGATCCTTGACTAACGCAATATGGACAACTGAGTAGCAAATCAGGATTTAGCAGTCAACGTAAGTAACTAACTAGGAGATTACGTTTCAGTGATTATCCAAATTGAAGAAACAGTGACAGTCATGCTCATGACCACCTGAGTCACATTCGTCTTTTTTCATCATTTCATCATGCCTTCATTTAACTCGCAACTTAGAGAAATGTAATCAATGTACCGTAACGACAGATCCCTTCTTCCTCAAAAAATCCAGCTCACAGTATTCAAATCCAATCCAATCACACCGAGAAGCATCTGCTCGCGGAACCCGAAAAAAGATGCCGGAAACCGAAAAATTCGATCATCGATCCTGTCACTGATAGTATTTTAAAAATCTCCCGCCTCCTGGAAACCCGCGTCTATTTCCGAGGGGATTTTTTGTTTTACGGAGTGTCGACTAACGCGTCGCCGATAAGGCGGAACGTTATTTACGCAGCGCCTTCGCGGGGGGTGTGAAATCCAATCGAACGTCATCGGGTCGGGTGCATCGGAACGCACTTTGCGTCGAGTCGTTACGCCGCGTCGCCGCGCGTTACGCAGCGCCGGTGACAGCGGAAGTGCGTCGCCGTGTAATATGCACTTACCCGTGTTTTCGAGGCTAATTTCCCCCGAAGCAAGGGTTGATTACGGGGTTCGGACCGCCGCGCGCAGGGTGCGGATCTCTGCTCCTGTACCCCCTGATGGCCGCCCCGATTGTAATGACATTTCCCTCCAGGGCGGAGCTTTCCTGTCGCGTGCCATCGCGTTATTGTGATTTCGGCGTTGTCGGACTGTGCGAGGAATTCAATGATTTGGACTGCAATTCGTATAAGGAACCACAATTTCTGGCTCATACTGAAAGACACCTATCTGCATATAGGGAAACTAATGGCACGTATCGATGGTCTAACTGCAGAAATGAGTGTCTCGGCTTGTAGCGTTGCATACTTTCTGCCCTGATTCATTTTCTGCATGAAAAACTACTAAACGTCGTTTCTGTGAAACTTTGGTGATTTTTGTTTCTCCGTGCGAGAAATACTCTTTACAAATTTAAGCCATAATTTTGGTTCGGTCTCCTTTTGAAAAATGAAATAGGAGCGGAGATTTTGAAATATTGCAGACACGCATTTTTGCAGATAAGGTGTACTTTTCGAAACCTACATTTTTTTGGACCTAAGCTCTTTAACTTGGGTGCAAAATAGGAAAAAACAATTAATTGAAATCCTCTTCAGTTAACAATTTGGAATCGTTTCTTTCCATAGGTTGGACATTTTCTGATAGAATGAAAACATTGATGAAAGTTCATTTTCGATAACGTCCAGTGACCCTACGCTGAGAGGAAATTTCATAAGACCATTTTCTCTCTTTTCGCAGCAAGAAATACCACGTCTGTAATATATTTGTCACTTAGGACACCCTTTAGGTTGAGAGAGTTGATTCTTGTCTAAAGACACCATATCCGACAACGTTGGCTCAACGACGTGTGACATGCTCGGCTGTGCTTAAGCGCCTGGTTTCATGTGTGCTTCCGTTGTGTCGCGTGGAATGAAGAGGAAGAGATGATTTAGGGATCATGAACTTGAAATCAAAACATCAGATAGGAAATGATTGCGCCTCGCACGAGCTCGTATCCAGCCGAGCGATTCTTGACATCCTGAACATTCTCCTGTCGATTACTTATCTCTAAAACTCATTCACCATCATCGGACAGGTGCATGTGCATGGCGGATGTGACGTCTCTTCTTACTCACCGAAATTTTTCCAGAAAAAGAAAGATAAATAAGGGAAAAAGCCTCTGATTTCATAAAGAGCTTTTATGTTTTTCGATCATATACTGATTCCAAGTTGGTGGAGGGGGCGCACACCCCCCCCCCCCTTGTTTTCCCGAAAAAAAAGGAGAAGAAATAAGAAAGGAAGGCCACTGATTTGGTATTTATTCGTAAAGAAATAGACTCAAACAGCATACTAGATTTAATGCGTTTATTCTAAGCTTTACCCCCAGGCTGAAAAACTAAATTCCTCCTACAACTGTTGGTTTGAACTGCAAGGCGGAGGTGAATAAAGGAAGAATTAGGGTGGAAAAAATGTTCAATCTGCCGGAGTTAAAAATATTGATTACCAGAAGAATTACATTGAAATAAAGTCTCTTGGATCTAGAATCCAGACTCAATAATTTTGACAAGAAAAATACTCTTGATTCAATCAGATTTTTGCTGAGATCGAAAGGAATTTCTCTTTAATTAATAGGCTTGGCGCTCGATTCAAGCAGAAATCTGATTGAATCAAGAGTATTTTCTCTCGTCAAACTTTTCAAGAGTCTGGACTCTGGATCCAAGATACTTTTTTCCCAGTGTAATTGCGCATGGATCGAAACTTACCGTAAACTTCTTCGCGACGAAGTTATTGGCGGGCACCTTCCCCATCTGTCATCGCCTCCATTAAATTCAAACAGAGGAAAGAGCAGGGTTCAAGGTCGCGACTTTCGTCATTCCGAACCCGCGGGCAGATCCTCCGTAGCTCATTCGAGAAGTTCTTTCGAGGCTCCGTTTAATCCGCCAACTCCGGCGCAACACGGTGAGTTTTTATTATTTTTTTCGAGCGCTAAAAATAATAACGCAAGCATCGCGTTGAACTTCTTCCACCCGGCGCGACGCCGATTGCGGGCGCATCTGGGATGTGACGGAGCGTTGAATGAGGACTTCGTGAATCTTGTCACGGGGTTTTTCGGGGGCGGAGGGGTGACAGCTGATTCAGTTTGTATCTTAAACAGCGCGGCTACATTTGAACTAAAATATCCACAATTAGAGTCCTCTTCAAATAAGCTTACGCACTTTTAGACGCAACAGAAGATCCGCCATTTTGATTTTTCCATTTACTTTAAATTTAAAAGTGACGTCAGACGATCTTCGGTCGCAGCCGAAGAGTGCGTAAACTTATCTGGCGTGAGCTCTAGCTGTATTAAATTTAAATAGACTTCACCAGAATCCGTCTACACTGGAAAGAAACCCACATTGGATCTAGAGTCGAGACTCTTGAAAACATTGACAAGAAAAAATACTCTTGATTCAATCAGGTTTTTGCTTAAATCAAAAGGAAATCCGCTCAAATTAAGAGGCTTGGTTCTTGACTGAAGCAAAAATCCGGTTGAATCAAGAGTATTTTTTCTTGTCGATGTTTTTAAGAGTTTGGACTCTAGATCCAATGTGTTTTTTTCCCAGTGTATGTCTTTTTCACCTTTCAACAATTTACAAATACTGAACTGTCTTAGTTATCAGTGGTGCTTTTCTTGACTTGAAAAATTCTAGAAAAATAATAATTTTTGTCTATTTCAAATTATGTTTAGCGAGGACGTCTTATGTATGTCTTCTCAGAGCCCAAAAACGGTTGTGTTGTTTCTCCAATTGAGGGGACTCATTTTCTTCGACCAAGACTTTTCTTTGAGAAGTTTTTTAATTTCTTCAGAATTTAGAATTAAAGTTCAAACAAGAAGAACTGGAGGCGGGTCTCGTCAGGGGCGAAAAGGAAAATGGTTGGAGCTGTAGTGAGGCGAGCTCGTACTCTTGGCGCACGGACTTCGTGACCTGGGAAGCCGTGAATCTATTGGGCGATTCGTTTCGGCAAGATGATCCGAGAGTCACCCCTCTGCTTTCACACCGTGTGTAAGGTGTAAACTTCCTCCAGTATCACGATCACGAAAACCATCGATGCCTGGAACAACGACGTACAAGACGGTGCGTCTTACTTCTTGAGTATGGATTTGATTATATTCAACCATGCAGGGCCCGATTAAGGGGCTGGCTACATGGGTCGCGGCTCATGGCGGCAAATCTAGGGGGCGGCAAATTTTACAATTTTTTTAAAAGTGGGTATAAAAAAAATCGGATGTAGAAAAAAAAATTACAAACGAAAAAAGGCGACAAAATCTCTCATTTCCTGAGAGTATTGTAATTTCTAATCCTTTAATTAGTCGAGTTAAGAGAGAAACCAAACACGAAATTTGGCCTGGAACGACGCGACTTAGAGAGAAATGATGACGAGGACTTGAGATGAAAAGGAGAAGCCCTCGGCGCGGCGATCGATCGGCATGTAACACATATTAGCGCCTACAAGACTGCACGAATACTTCACGTATTGCATGCATCAAACTTATATTTTTCAAAAAACTCCTAAGTCGCTGGTCAAATAGAATTTGTTTTTGATGGTAAATTCTCATTCAGTACGTGGCATGAGAAGATAATGAATTGTGTAATACGTTTGGTATGAGGTAAAAACGCATAATTTTCGCAAGAACATGGATTTTATCCTTGGAAGAACACTTTAAGCTTTCGGAAGCTTTTTTGGATGGGTCTTTCCGCTCAGTACCCAGTTTATTACGCCCGTTATACGCCCCTAAAACTTATCTTAGATTTCCATCTTCATCTTTTAACAAGGTGCGAGCGTGCGAGCATCGAAAAGGCATAATCTCCCTCCGCCTTAATTTGGAATTTTCAGCCCGAAAGTTGCTCTCTCACCCTCAAGCGAACTCAAAGTGATTAAAGAGAGTTAGTGTTTCTGACCCAGTTCATCCTAGTTTGTATTGCACTTTAGGTTACTTCAACAAAACCTCTTGAACCAACCACTAGCACATCAACTGCAGTCGGTATAATGCACCAATGTAGTTGGTTTTCCGCACAAATTTGGTCTGTGTTTCAGGGTCCGTTCGGCCAGAGGTGCTAGAATGCTTCAGCACCCCAGGTATTCTTATAAGTGGCTCTAGTGGCCCCCAAAACTTGAAAAACCTACATAAAGGAAGACCTTAAGTTTTAGGGGGCCCTCGCCCAAGGGGAGGACCCCCTGCCGTATCAACACCCCAATAATTTTCCAGCCAGATTGTGAAACCACAAATGCTGTGTTTATCATCAACTGGATGAGCTGAATCAAAGAATCTGCTCTGTCGGTGCAGAAAAACAATTTTTGTTCGTTTGTCTTAGTGTGTCACAGAAGTGCCATTCTTGGCTACGACTTTCAAATGAGCCAGCGGGCCGATTATTGAAATTGGTAAACAAAGCTATAGACAAAGACGACAAAAGGGATTTGGAGGGATCCTATTGGTGGAAGCAGGTGGTGGCAATGGACATAGGAGGTAGGTAATGGACTAACTAACGGCAACCCACTAAAGACCCGACAGTTAGTCCATCATTTTCTTCCTTAGTCCATAAGAGCCAACCATGTCAACCAATAAGATCGCTCCATACTCCCTATGTCTTCTTTGTCTATAGCTTCGTCCATCAATTTCAATAATCGCCCCGCAGGCTCGCGTCAGACTCGTGGCCTAAAAGGTTTCGCGTCTCCTCGCTTCCTCCGCTCGCAAATGACTCCTGGAACCTACTCGGCGATTCACGCCTCACTTGTTATCTCCTCTGTTGTTTTAAGGCGCAACCAAGGGAGTGGGGATCGGATGCGCGTAGCGGGACTTATTTCTGTCAAACGCGATTCGAGGGAACGGCCCGCGTCGCGGTGCCGCGCCGCGCCGCTCGCGCGACTTTTTCGCGGGCCGGACGCCTCCGTCGGGTCCGACGTGACAACGTCCAGTCGGCGACTCTATGAATGAACGGCGAGCCCGGCCTGCATGAATGAGTGCGTGAATTGACGTTGCCGGATTGGCCGAAAGCTCGCGGGATTCGCCCCGTCGCGTCCGTGCTGGGTAGCCGAAGTTTAATCCTCGGTTTGGGAGCTTCGGGCTGGATGAATGGCCGTGTTTAATTACTTGTTCGCGAGAATCGCATGGAACGCGAGTAATTTTTGCGGTTCCCGCCCGAAACGGCTCATGTTTTCCGTCCCGGCGGATGTGGGGACGACGACTTTTTGACATTCCCGCGACCCCCCCCCCCCCCTCCCCCTCCACTCCTTCCCCTTGGTCTTTCTTCTCGGTTCGACCCGAGGAATTTCAGAGGAAGGACTTCTCTGCATGCGGTTTATCTTTTTTGCACTTGCTAAAAATCTGATTCTAGTTATGTTTGGTCCGAGCTCCAATATTACCCATTTCTGAGTAATTCTCGACACATTGCTAAAAAATATTATTGACCGGTAACTCGATTCTAAGAACACAATTTTTCGGCTCCACCGATTATTAATCATTATTTGACAACCTTTTGCAATAAGAAACCTCTATTACTGGCTTTATTGAATGACAACATGATTGTCATTCGTCTGTGGATTAGCATATAAGTAAATTAATGGATGAGCTTATAGGAATTGGAGTTCCTTATGGCAAACGTATAGTCTAATCATTTTCAATTTACGAGCTTTGCTTTCATTGTAATTTTTTATAATCTCTGATAAGATCTCACATTGTATGTTGACATTTGATCCCATAAAAATGTCTCTAAAAGTTTATTACAGTCGCCGCTCCACGAAGCAATAATTATCAATTTTCGTCTTGATTTCAATCAAGTCATTTCGATCCATTATGATTCAGCACAAAATTGAAAACCGAGGTGACAAGAAAAAAATGCTCCACGTATTTGCTCTTATTCACACAAAGTAATGATAGTCCTGATCGCATAATTTGGAAAGAGAGGTACAAACAGGTATAATTTTATAACCATCTGTTGACTCAAAAGAGGCTCTCGCCGTTCGTGAGATTTTCACGATTTTCCTGTCGGTTAGATCGGCATCTAATCAATAGTGATTACGAAGGCATATCTTGCTCTTTTTTCTCTGGAAAAATGAAAAGCAGAAAGAAAACATTTCGTAAGTAAGAAGAAGAGAAGAGTGAATTGGTTTTTATTATCTCACATCTCGCAACAGATGAACTGACGACTACCGGCGGATGAAACCTCTAAATCGCCCTCATATTTTACCCTTCCCGCGATGGTCGCTCCATTCCTCGCGAATATCAACGACCGTCCGTGCGGCTGCCTATGGGAATACCGCGTCTTCGACTCATGAAGTCATCTGGAATAACTGACCCGACGTCGACGGCATCCCGTCTTGACTTAAGCCGCTCCGGAATTGAGGAAAGAATGCGGGAATCGCAGGAACGGTCCGCCGCCGTCCGGAAATCGATACCGTAGATAGAGATCCGATCCAAAAAGGCCGTTTCTGCAGGAAACGCACCGCTTGCCGAACCTGCGGGTTGATTGTTGAAATCGATAGACAAAGCAGACAAAACAGATATAGAGGGATCCTATTGATGGAAGCGGGTGGCTGCAATGGACTAAGGACGTAGCTAATAGACTAACTAAAGGCAACTAACGAGAGACCCTTTGTTATTCCACCATTTTCTCCCTCAGTCTGTAAGATCTGACCAAATTAACCAATAGGATCGCTCCATACTCATTATGTCCTCTTTGTCTATCACTTTGTCTATGAATTTCAGACCCTTTGTTATTCCACCATTTTCCCCCTCAGTCTGTAAGATCTGCCCAAACTAACCATTAGGATCGCTCCATACTCATTATGTCCTCTTTGTCTATCACTTTGTCTATGAATTTCAGACCCTTTGTTATTCCACCATTTTCCCCCTCAGTCTGTAAGATCTGCCCAAACTAACCATTAGGATCGCTCCATACTCATTATGTCCTCTTTGTCTATGAATTTCAGACCCTTTGTTATTCCACCATTTTCCCCCTCAGTCTGTAAGATCTGACCAAATTAACCAATAGGATCGCTCCGTACTAATTATGTCCTCTTTGTCTATCACTGTGTCTATGAATTTCAGACTCTTTGTTATTCCACCATTTTCCCCCTCAGTCTGTAAGATCTGACCAAATTAACCAATAGGATCGCTCCATACTCATCATGTCCTCTTTGTCTATCACTTTGTCTATGAATTGCAACAATCAGCCCGCTGAAGTCGCCGAGCTTTCGACGGGAATCCGTATCGATTGTTTGGGGAATTAAAAATTCAGCCGGGCTAAATATGGACGTCACCCGAGAATCCCGCGCAGTTGTAAACAAGGAAAATTCGAAGGCTTTGAACCCGTCGTTGTTCGACCAGTGGCGCGGCGTGGCGTGCTTTGCGATCCATCGATATTTCCCCATTCGAAGCTGTCCTAAAGAATCGATTTTTGAGGTGTTCGCTGCGAACACCCTGTTTATCGATACTTTTTCATAGGTTTAAATGGCAGATCAATCGATATATCTCAAAGCACGCCACGCTACTGTGTTCGACGTCGGGGTCGGCTCTGCTTCTGGGAAAATTGCGACTTAAACTCCGTCTGCGGCTTCGTCTGCGAGACATCGTCGCCGTTCTGACGTAAGGGCGAATCCTAATTCTACGTGAGCCCTGTTTTATATATAAACCCATGTGTTCTGGGGCTCATGCGGAAATTGAGATGCGACGTCATGACGCGCTGTGACCGACGACCACGGCTCCAGCCCGCGCCTCTTCGCGACTCCACCGCAAACAGGTGAATGAGCCAAAATAGTTCGTCGTCGACGACCTCTAGTTTTTCGACCCCGCACTGAGGAGTGGAAACCTCGCGCCCGGTGAAGTGGGTCAGCTGCGAAAGGTACAGATTCGCGTTTTGGTGGTTGATTCTCTCACACAATCAAGTAGTCAAGAATCGCCTAAATGCCTAAACAGTAAAAGAAGAAGTAACCGACATTTGGATCGCATCAAGCGGAAAGGAACCAAGCCACATCAGTTATTGCCAATTTTAATTGGGCAGTTTAATTTTTCACATGACGGCAGTTGTGCGGATTTTTCTGCAAATTGTAGAGAATTTTCTTTTTTTATTGCTTCATCTGAAAGTGCCTAATGAGCTGAGTTCGCAATATTTTTCATAATTTTTTTCTGACATGGGAAATTGGAGAAAAATTGATTTAAAAGTGAGAAAATGCGCCGCCTTGTGACGTCATCTGGCGGCATTTCCCATTTAAACACATGTATTTTAGCAGAATCGGTTATTTTGTCATATCTCCTCTAATAATCGCTCAATTTATGAATCAAGGGTATCTTCGTGTTCAGTTCACTCAGAGGATTCCACTTAAACACGAAATTCATCAAATTTCAGACCCTTGCAAATTCTCCATTCAAAGGAATCCGCACAAGCGTTCTCTTGGAGAAAATGAAAGAGCCTCGCCAAGTTTCGCCCCTTTTTTTTATACCCGAGTTGGTCAACCGGACGGTGCTCAAATGAAAGCCTATGGTAAGGCAAACTTCCATGCAAAGTTTCAACTTGAAGTGACTCCTGGTTTAGGCTGTACAGCGTTGCCAATTTTCCAGTTTCATGTGCTAAAATCAAGGATATTGGACTATTAGTCCGGTGCATAAGTAGACTAGTACACCCAAGTTGGTCAACGGGACAGGGCTCAAACGAAAGCTTATGGTAAGGCAAACTTCTGGGAAAAGTTTCAACTTGAAGTGAAACCTCGTTTAGGCTGTACAGCGTTGCCAATTTTCCATTTTTATGCGCTAAACTCACGAAATACTGAATCGTCATGGTTCAACAGACTATATTATACCCGAGTTGGTCAACGAGACAAGGCTCAAACGAAAGCTTATGGTAAGGCAAACTTCTGGGAAAAGTTTCAACTTGAAGTGAAACCTCGTTTAGGCTGTACAGCGTCGCCAATTTTCCATTTTTATGCGCTAAACTCACGAAATACTGAATCATTGCGTTCGGAATTCAATTTTCTCCGTCTGTAGCGTTCATTTACTATCGAGTCGTAATGTTCAGCCCATACTCATCAAAGTTATAGCCCATGAAGGTACGTTTTCCCCCAAAAATCTCGGAAAAACCCTAATTTTATGTTAAAAAAATTAATAATAAATTGGCAACACTGCTTCGAAAAGTTTACGATGGCCTTTAGTTGCGCTTCTAGTAGTTCTATTCGATCTCAGGGTAGTATTCAGCTCGTAGACCGATGAACTAGTTTGTTTAATTATGATGCATTGGACTATTAGTCCCGAATTTCTTCATTTTGGCACATAAAAATGGAAAATTGGCAACGCTGTACAGCCTAAACGAGGTTTCACTTCAAGTTGAAACTTTTCCCAGAAGTTTGCCTTACCATAAGCTTTCGTTTGAGCCCTGTCCCGTTGACCAACTTGGGTGTACTAGTCTACTTATGCACCGGACTAATAGTCCAATATCCGTGATTTTAGCACATGAAACTGGAAAATTGGCAACGCTGTACAGCCTAAACCAGGGGTCACCTCAAGTTGAAACTTTGCATGGAAGTTTGCCTTACCATAGGCTTTCATTTGAGCACTGTCCGGTTGACCAACTCGGGTATAAAAAAAGGGGCGAAAAAACACCACTTTTTGGCGAGGCTCTTTCCCAGTTAAGTTTGGCAACAGCTGATATGGTTTGGTTCCTATCTGCTAAACGGGTCCATTTTGTATTTATATGAGAATTAGAATACGAAGTAACCTGAAAACGTGTTTAATATCTTTTTGGGAAACCATACAACTTATCTTGCACAGTTTTACTTAAATTGAAACTAACTAAAAAGTCGGTCGTCGGTAGATCCGTATACCATCCGAGGGAGTGCGTGAGTGTCTTGAGGCAGGGGAGTCTGGTCTCACAAGGAGGATAGGAGTATGGAGAGTGTGAACACTCCTCAATGGAGTCACTCGCCTCTTTGGATCATGCCACGCTGTTGCCGATAATCCACCTCATCGAGGGAAATCGTGCTCCTGATACAGGGTTATTCAAAAGTTACGCACCACTGGCCATAACTTTAGTTCTAATTATGATATCGATTTGCGGTTTGTGGCGTCCTTCCTCATATCGAGGGGGAAACTTTTTGAGGTACTTTTCAGTTCTTCAGCCCCCCAGGAGGAGGGGGGGCGGGGGGCAACTCAAAAATTTCAGATGGCAACCCCCATCATGTGATACATCGTTAGAAAGAGCATGAAAAAAGAAAATTTTTGGCGCAAACCGGAAGTCGATCTGACCCCCCTGTCAAAAGTTATGGGGGTCCAAAGGTTATTTAGGGGGTCCGTACCTTCATTTTTTAGAGTAGCTTCGGCGGCTCTTGGACATACCGTTTCTCTTTTCAAAGAGTCCTCGAATACTCCAAGTCTGATACCGAAGTCTTCATATTGCCCCCGGGCCACCACAGCCCCCCCGTAGGGGGGGATGGGCCTGTTACAATGAAACATTGCATTAAAATGCGAAAAGTCACAGAAGAGCTTCAAACTTAGTATCAAATCCGAGTGGACCTTCTTGCCAATGTTAACGCAAACGCAGCCTGCGACTTTAAAGTGAGTTTTCAAAACTCTTAGCCCCCTGCCCCCCCCCCCTCATTTTTGGTTGCAGAGCGGGTAAAAACCGGGAAATTCACTACAAATAATGCCCGAAACTAATGTCCAACTTGAGGAGGACCCTTGAAACGTCGCGATCAGTCGGAGCATTGAAATACAAGGACTGCCACCCCCTTAAAGTACGGGAACATCCAAAACACCCCCGCTGCCCCCCTCATTTTTCGTTGCGGAGCGGGTAAAAACCGGGAAAATCGCCAGAAATGATGCCCGAAACCACTGTAGAACTTGACGAGAACCTTTGAAACGTTGCGCTCAGTCGGAGAACTACAACACAGGAACTGCCGCCCACTTTAAGGACGGAAACATCCATAAAACCCCCGCTGCCCCCCTCTTTTTTCGTTGCAGAGCTGGTAAGAACCGAGGCATCATTTCTGGCGATTTTCCCGGTTTTTCCCCTTTCCGCAACGAAAAATGAGGGGGGCAGCGGGGGTGTTTTGGATGTTCCCGTACTTTAAGGGGGTGGCAGTCCTTGTATTTCAATGCTCCGACTGATCGCAACGTTTCAAGGGTCCTCCTCAAGTTGGACATTAGTTTCGGGCATTACTTGTAGTGAATTTCCCGGTTTTTACCCGCTCTGCAACCAAAAATGAGGGGGGGGGCAGGGGGCTAAGAGTTTTGAAAACTCACTTGAAAGTCGCAGGCTGCGTTTGCGTTAACATTGGCAAGAAGGTCCACTCGGATTTGATACTAAGTTTGAAGCTCTTCTGTGACTTTTCGCATTTTAATGCAATGTTTCATTGTAACAGGCCCATCCCCCCCTACGGGGGGGCTGTGGTGGCCCGGGGGCAATATGAAGACTTCGGTATCAGACTTGGAGTATTCGAGGACTCTTTGAAAAGAGAAACGGTATGTCCAAGAGCCGCCGAAGCTACTCTAAAAAATGAAGGTACGGACCCCCTAAATAACCTTTGGACCCCCCTAACTTTTGACAGGGGGGTCAGATCGACTTCCGGTTTGCGCCAAAAATTGTCTTTTTTTATGCTCTTTCTAACGATGTATCACATGATGGGGGTTGCAATCTGAAATTTTTGAGTTGCCCCCCGCCCCCCCTCCCCCTGGGGGGCTGAAGAACTGAAAAGTACCTCAAAAAGTTTCCCCCTCGATATGAGGAAGGACGCCACAAACCGCAAATCGATATCGTAATTAGAACTAAAGTTATGGCCAGTGGTGCGTAACTTTTGAATAACCCTGTATATTAAATACTTCTTTTGCAAGTTTAATAGAGGTCATGCGCTTCATAGCATAGTTTTTATACCTTTCATACCATTAAGCACTAGGCGAAAAACAGTTTCAAGTGGTGCGCTCACAGATTTATCCACAAATCCCATCCATGCCCGTCACTTTCTTTTTGCATAAAAGTGTTAATATCCTTTACGTTAAGGCCTTAAATTAGCGTACATTTTGAAGCTAATCTTGCGTAAAAGAATCAATTCATACCAATTATTCTCTTTATTGCGTGTTTGTCCTAGCCTCTAAGGGAAATTCACGAGAATATCCATTCATTTGAAGAAACTTACAGACTTTTCAAAAGCTACGATAAGTCTCCGCCCTTTGTTTCACAATTACATTTGTTTTACACATTTCTGACCACAGAAACAAAAATGAGACACGGATCTATTGAGAAAAATATGCAGAAAGCTAAGTGCGCAGTGGGTTAATATACGACCCAACTTTCCTGTAATTGCCCACATTCGATGAACCATTTGGAACATTTCAAAATCGAATAGTTCGTAAAAATCAACGCATGAAAGCTGTAACAGCCTTCATTTTGGCGGCTATGCAATTTGGGCTCTCAGAAGTCGAAATAGTTGTATCACGAATTTTGGACTGTCAGCCCCAAGTTTAACTAACAACACATGAAGGATGCCACACCATTCATTTTTCTGCCTCTCTCTCTCTGTAGTAAATAGATTGAAGTGGCAATACTCTCCCGTATGTAGGTACTCTAGGCTGCGCCGATTCATTTCGAATGGGGCGTTCGACAAGGCAACGGGGCTGTGGCTAAGACCAAAGACCGATTAGAGGGACGGAGCGGATCGTCTGGGAAGTTGCGGAGGCTGCAGAGGTGACCATTGACCAGGGCGTGACGTCATCAGGTGGTCGGCCGAGGCGGAGGGCCGCAGCCACCGAGGATCCGAGGCATAGCCATAGCGAGCGGGATGCACTGGAGATGTAGCGATCAAACAATGAACTAGACGTGTTTTTGTATCAGTAGGTTACAATCAGCTGGTTGCTGCCCGGCTCCTCGCGCCCGACAGCTACCGATGCGATGATGGGTCGATAACTGAACACCACCCGAACACCCCTTCGCGCCCGTGTTAAGGTGCATCGCGTTTCTCCGTATATTAAGAAGTTGAGCGCACGCACTCGCTAGTTTAAATCAATTTCGTAGGAGTAACTGCGAATCTTTTTTGGAGTGATCGACCTGTGTACGAAACACGAATCGCAACTTAAATTGAAAATGTTTTCATCAAAGATGGAGAGCCATGGGAAATATACGACCAGGAAAAATTAGGAAATTGACCGTGGGCTAGAACAGCGGGCTGATTGTTGACATTTATAGACGAAGCTATAGACAAAGAAGACAAAAGGTATATATGAGTGCATCCTATTGGTGGAAGCAGTTGGTTGAAATGGACAAAGAGGGTATAGGTGATGGAGTAACTAAAGGCAACCCAGGAGAGACCTTTTAGGTAGTCCTACATTGACTCCCTTAGTCTATAAGAACCACAAGTTTCAACCCACAGGACTGCTCCTTACTCCTTATGTCTTGTTTGTCTAAAGCTGTGTCTATCAATTTCAACAATTAGCCCCCTGAACCTTCTGCCGTTAATATTCGATCGAAAATGTCCTTGCATTATTTGGATGAGGTGTGTTTGTCAGTACTCAGTTGCAAGGACTTAGGAAACCGGGCACTTTTAGGGAATTTTAAAAATAAAGAAAGCCCTTTAGGGTCTGCAAATTTTTTATTCAAAACTTTTTGGTAGGGCTCATTGACTGGTTTTTAGGCTTCTACTTTAAGACATTCTCGTTGTGTAAGATTCTTAGGAATAATGAGATTTTTTTGAAGCTAATAGGATCGATTATAAGATTAAACATATTTTGAATGACTATTTGTTCTCTATTTAAAACATAGTTGAGGAAGGAAGAATGAACGTTGAGCTTTCAGTATGTTGAGACATTAGCTACTATTTTCAATATTGGCAACTATTCTATATGAGATTTCAGCTGGTACATTGTATTTGAACCTCACAAAACATGTTTAAAGACCCTTTGTGCTTTTCAAATGGTAAGCAGATTCGAGCATAAAAATTCATCAATGTTCTTAATGCTTTTGGATAAAATTGAAATTAGTAATTGAAGTCCCATTCAGGTGTACTAATTGATGTCAACCGCAGATGGAGTCTCGGCTCCTCAGTAGTTTTCTCCTGGTGTGCTGAGCTAAGCCTCCCGTTTATCTGGGAACTTCAAGTTGAACTGGAGCACAGGCTCGAGAGCTCCGAAATGTGTTTACAACTTGTCTCATTGGTCGAGTAAATTTATTACCCCCGCAGCCCAAGGGACCCACTCCCGAGGCTGAGTCCTCCCAATGAAACACTCATTGATGGAGTTATGAATGAGCAACGCATACGCAACAACGTGTCTTTTTCTCACGCCAGTAGGAGCGACAGAATCCAGGATTGTGTAAACACGTCCTCCAGCTCCGGTGCGATGCTCGCCTTGTCTTGGTGCGGGCGCGTTAACCCCAGCTGACTTCACGGTCAGTTGGGGAAGATCAGGACCTGCGATGATGGACTGCTCACAATGTTCTCACACTGAGGCCTTGTCTCCACGCTGAAAAAAAAATCTCGGTGTATTTACTGAGAAAATGGTAAAATTACCAAGAATTCAGGGTTCTATTTGATCCCAGTTTTTTCTTGGTAAAATTACCATTTGTGGAATTGGCAATTTTACCGAGAAATCTCGGTAAAATTATTGAACTTTCTCGGTAATTTTACTGGACCTTGGTATAAGCGCCAATATTTTTTATCGACTGTCGTAAAATTACCGAGATAAAATGACAGAGTTACCAGGAATTGATTACCACTAAAAGTGGTATTCTTACGTGAAAAAAACAGTAAAAATACCGGTTTTAAGGTACGCTTACCAGTCCGTCATGGTAAAATTACCAATAATTGGTGAGAAAAGTGAGATGGTAAAGGTGCCAACGGATCTTGGTAAAAACGCCGAGAATTTTTTTTCAGTGCACGCGACGTTTTAACGGGGTTTGTCCCAGGGAATAATCCCACTTGCGAACCTAGGAAAAATATTCACTGGGAAAAAAAAACCGCTTGGATCGAGAGTCCAGACTCTTGAAAACAATGACAAGAAAAAACAAGCAGGAAGCTCCAACGCATTGGCGTCGGAGAGCGGCTCTGGGGGCAGTAGTTGTAGTCAAGAATGAGGGCCTAGACACATTTTGTCATTGATGTACAATCCGACAACTGTCGATTCATGTTTTGTAACTTAGCAGATTTACGTAGCCGGTGTATAAATGTGTATTGGGCTTTGATATGGCGAATACATGGCATTATCACTTGTTGTATACTTTTAATTTTGAAAGCTCTTTGGAGGTCCGCTTCCTAAAAAATCTCTGGTTGATAAGTCGTTTAGCGAGGCTGCAAAAAATTTGCATTTTTATATCTGAAAGTGTAGGTATTGGTTTTTTGTATAATTGTTTTTTTGGATTGCTGGAAAAGTAACGCATACTTCTATAATTTAGGACTGAGTCAGGGAAATATAAGGTTCGTTAATATAGTAAATATTCCTAGTACCGTGTGACACTATTGTTAACGAAAAGTTTTTGCAACTTGTCAAAGAGGTTGTTGAATGATCTTCGAATAACTTTTGATGAGCTAGAGGTAATGGTTCTATCTGCAGCTCGTGGACTTCTGTACGATATTGTCCAGAATCATCTGAATTTTCAAAAAGTGTCCGCTTGTTCGATACCCAATTTGCTCATTCATGCATACAAGGAGAAGCGCATGAAAGCTTTAGCAGACATTTTGGAGATGAATCAAGAATTAGATGAAGAATTTATGACTTAAATCACGGCACCTTAATCACGGGATGACCTTAATTACGGCAACTATTTATTGTCCATGAGATGCAGATGGTTCCATTTCCCTAGCTCATCAAAAGGTATTCGAAGATCAATTTCATCAGCCACCCGTACGAACCACGTTTCTAGTGACCCGTACTTGCTTCGCACGTATGAAACATACAATCAGAGAAAACAGAATTCATCTTACAATAATCAATAATCAGTAGGACATGAATCGTTGCGATGTATAATACGACATTATAATGCGGCATTACTATTGTAATTCATTTTAATGGATTAGGGGCATTATAAATCATTATTGCCACGTCGGAATGAAATGTTGTAGACTGAATTGAAAAGCATGTTGGCAAAATTTATTATAAAAATAGTATAACATGTAGGTACATAACATAAAGGTAATACAAATTAAATGATTAGAGCGTGTATATTTCATTACATTATAGGTATATTACAATCATTTTTGTCATTGTTGGAAATTTTGATAGTTTGAAATTTGATAGTTGATAGTTGATAGTTTGAGAGTTGAAAATTTGGTTATTTTATTTAGTTAAGGTGATTCGATAGACGCCATATTTTGTGTCAGAATGGCATGCGACATATCCCATCAATTGGTTCCATTTTTTCATTTACTCATCATTTTTCTCCAATTTTAAGTTTCGCAATTCTGTTTTCAGGAGACTAAAGCACTCACTTATCAATTTGTATATTTATATTGAGTTAAGGGTAGAGACGTATTCCTCACCGGAATTGAGGAATGGAGGTGTTACAGTAAGTCCGGCATTAGGTTCCATTTCGACATCAGCGACGATCAACGCTACGATACTGGAAGCCAGTCTTCCGATATTAAATCCCTAGCGGGGAAGAAAAAAAATGCCTAGATTTCGCTAAAAATCCCTAAATCCCCAGATTTGCTCAAATATACTTAAAAAATCCCTAGATTTTGCAAAAAGCGCCATTTTTAACGAAGAATCATGATGTCATTCGATGTAGCGATTTGCAATATTTAAATCTGATTGGCTCGTTTGAATTTTGGCGCTCTCTGAAAGCAGTGCTAATCCAGACCAATAAAATGAAAGAATATTAGTTGATTTCTTATTATTAACAGGTTGAATGCAGTTGAATGTCAAGTACATCGAAGGACGCAATCGTTTTAATTTCCGGCTTATTTGCGGGGAAAATAGTGTTGCCAAAAAGGCCTACAAAATATAGATGAAAAAATGTTTTCGATTGTCGAAGCTAGAATTGAGGTTAAAAAGTTGATTTTTGGTAACTTTACCTCATCAAAAAAAAATCCCTAGATTTCCTGAAAAATCCCTAAATCCCTGGAAATTCCGGAAAATCCCTAAATCTAGGGATAAACCCTTAGACATCGGATGGCTGTTGGAAGCATTAGAGTCAACATTTGAAACGCTGCTGCAGAATTTGCCGGGAGTATAATCGAGTGTTGAAAGTCAGTAGAATTGAACAATGTAATAATTGCTTTCCGAAATAAGCGTTATAATAAAAAAACCACGAATCTGAACTGTTAATACTGGAACACACCTTCTGTAAATGTACCTTGCGAGAGATAAGTAAAAAAATAGATGTACTGGAGGAGAAGTGCTTCTCCACAGAGTTTGAAGAAGGAAAAAAAAATGCCCAAATTTACTTACTTCAGCATTTTCGGCAAAATCACTGCAATTTCCGAACCTTTTTCTGGCCAGGGGCCAAAATTAAATGATTATGAAGGGCCACTTAGATGTTGTAGATAAAAATAGGACTGTTGAAAAAGTCGCCGTTTTCAATAAATATGTTCCCGGAATGGAAAAAACAGCTCACAAATAAAAGCAAATTGCCATAGAAACTTCTTCACGAAATCACACACACAACGAAGAACGAGGCGCTACAGACGAGTCCGTCCAGGACAAGTTAAAAAATTCCCATGAGCCGAGTGCCGTAGGTTAAGGGCCCGTTCGCCAAAACTAATCGGAACTGTATGAATGAATTGCTCCTTTTAAAAATCAAAACAATATCGAATTGCGATATATTACACAGTTAAGATAGGGCTATGTCCTGTCGTAAGCGGCGACATACAGTCGATATCATTTCAATAATCGCCCCAATGGCCACGATAGTTGTTAGACGTTTACGGTTTCCCTGGTAACCTTTGTTTGCTATCAGCTGATATCGAGTAATTAACTAGGAAGCTCCAACCCAGTGGTTAAAGCTTCCTTAACCGCGAAAACTTTAAAATTCAAATTTTCAAATTTTGAACGTAAAGTACATTTTTTCCATCACGAGATAAAAGCACAAACAAGTTTTGAATTATTGACTGTATCACCATGATTCCAAAAATACAATACACAACATAGCATTGACTAACAATAAAACAGTATGCAATAAAATAAAGTCATGACAAGGAACATAGCCGAAAATGGCGCCGATTCCCATCAACCAACGCGCGGTCTCTACAATGTAACATGCTGCATTGATACTCCCCAGCTGGGACCGTCCGGAATAGCAGCTCTAGTGCAAGCACCAGAGCCGCTAATACTCTTGATTCAATCGGATTTTTGCTTAAATCAAGGACCCAGTCTCTTAAATGAAGCGGATTTCCTTTTGATTCAAGCTAAAATCCGATTGAATCAGAGAGTATTTTTTCTTGTCAATGTTTTCAAGAGTCTGGACTCTAGGTCCAAGCGTGTTTTTTTTTCCAGTGTGGAAAAATTATTAAGTTACTCAATATCATAATCCCATTACTAGTATGGTCCTTGTACTCCTTGTAGAGATACTTATATTAAGAGTCAATGTCAGAGTTATACTGCCGTGTTAAGGAGAAACGCCGTATGAACACGCGAGGGTTGCCAAATTTCCTCGAAGGAAGCATGTGTTTTTGACGAAATTTATGCATATTTTTCTTGCAATTTTCAGATAATTTAGATATAATTGAGAACAAAATAGTCTGAAGAATTTGAAAAAAAATATTTACAACTTCCCCGATAAGTTCGTATTTTATCAAAGGGAATTTGGCAACGCATCGAGGTTCATGCGGCGTTCTTCCCTAGCATGACAGTATAGTTCAACGCCGATTTTGATAGTCAAGATATTCTTTTTGACATGGATTTTTGACAGGAATAAAAATAAAATACCCTTAATTTATTTTTCCTCCTGGATATAACGTGGTTTCTTTCCATCTAAATCAGGTCCAATGAACTTGCTGATCACTCGCATGCATCATCGGCTGAGTTGTTCACGTAGCCTTTGAAGCACCGCTGCAAATAAGACAAAAGAAACAAAGATAATATGGAAATAGAGCAAGAGAAATACGCGCGTTGATGACGGCGCAGAGGTACAACTATTCGTACTCAATGGATGTCCGTGTTGTATCTGCAAAATTGAAGGCGCGATGGTGCTAGGCGTGAACTCGCAAAGCTCCGCGCGCTGATGACGGCGCAGAGATACAACTATTCGCACTCGATGGATGTCCGTGTTGTATCTGCAAAATTGAAGGCGCGATGGTGCTAGGCGTGAACTCGCAAAGCTCCGCGCGCTGATGACGGCGCAGAGATACAACTATTCGTACTCGATGGATGTCCGTGTTGCGTCTACAAAATTGAAGGCGCGATGGCGCTAGGCGTGAACTCGCAAAGCTCCGCGCGCAGATGACGGCGCAGAGATACAACTATTCGTATCGATGGATGTCCGTGTTGTACCTGCAAAATTGAAGGCGCGACGCTGCAAGGCGTGAACTCGCAATGCTCCGCTCCGTTTTAAAGTATTTTTACCTACTATCTCGGGCTTTCATAAGAAAATCGCGCGTTTCTGCTCTTCATCGTGGTCATTTCAGATTGGTCATAAATCTGAACAAAATAAATTATTGTCTAAAAACTCCGAAGTTTTGAAAGCAGCTCTTGGTAATTTCATCGACTGTCTCCACTTGACCGTCAAGTCCATCCTTCGTTTTCTTTCCTCTCTTCGACAAGTTCTAAAACCTAACTCCTGCCAAACTGTGACCCTTTTGGTCTTTTTTAAAACAAAACCTTGCCGCAAGGCTGAGTAAACTTTTGATTTTTGTTAAAAAAAAAAAAAAAAAAAGAGTCGGTTTCACATGCGGAGCATGTAGCCAAACAAATACCGATGCATTCCGTCCAAAAGTCAGATTCTCTATGTCAAATGTTGGCGGACATAATATTGACATACCCTCCAGGAAAACATAATCGAAGATGTTATCCGCACCTTGTCGATGCAAACCAAGGTTTCCTCCACATTGATCTCATAAATCAGTGTCAAATAGAATGTGCCAAGGTTCCGCTACCGCACAATATGATTGATGCCTTGTTAAGATGGAAGATACCAGGGTTTGCTTAGAGGTACCACGGTACCAACACCAAGAGCATTGTCGTCTATTGTTTGAAGGACGAACCACATCGTCATCGGATGCCGAAAGTTGGCGTCCATCATTTTTTAAATTCTGCCATCGAAAAACGATTCTAAAACACGTGACCTAGTTTTGATTTTCAGGAACCGTAAAATATCCCACCTCGTCAATCTCCCGTCATCACCGGTGGTATAAGTCGATCAGGAAGAATCAAATTCCATCCCAACGAGACGCCATGCCAGATCTCTCGGGAAAACCGCCAGATTTTCCGGGAAGACGGAGGGAACTCTCCCATTGTCCAGGGGGAGCGGCAACCATGCCTGAGACCAAGTTAACAGGCGTAATCCTCCTGGAAGAGCCGAACGTTGGCTCCGAGTCTGCGGCTGCGGTCCAGAGCAAGGGACGGCGCACAGACGCTCGCTCTGCCTGTGACGAAGTCTATCTCTGCGTCAGCGAGTAACAGCGAGAGTGTGAGCCCCCGTTGCCACCTCCACCAAAAAACCCTAAAAACCAGTCCAAAACCACTCAAATGTGCCTGCAACTCCTGCGGAGTTGCGTGGTTTTTGTGTCGTGTCGGAGCAACCGGCAACGGCCGTTGTGAGTGGGAAGGGGGGCCGAGGAAGCTTCGTAAAACAAGTTTTCATTCATATATCAACTCCAGCGTTCCCCCACCGCCGGAGCCCCCCCTCCCCGCCGCCGGGCCCCCCAGCCCGGGTCTCCTTCCCCGAACCGGGCTCGCTGCGTCTCTCTCGCTCCCATGCGCCGCTCGCGCCGCTCTCCCTCTCTCTCGTCTTTTTTTACTCGCGTCTTACAAGTTTCATTCATAACTTGGCCCGACCGACCGATCCGTGTGTGGACGTCGGAGGTTAGTGGTGTCCAAGACGCATTCTCAGCCTGTGCCGTCTCCTCTGCGCCCGTTCGCATAACCGCCTCGGCGTGCAATATTCAAAACTGCAGTATTTTCGTCCCCACCCGAATCCCGGTTCAGCGCCCACCGCTTTAGTGCTCAATCCCGTCATCTAGTCCCTAGTGTTTTCCCCCCTTTTTCCGTCGCGAGCTGATTAGTTTCTGAATCAGCGGATTTTTCAAGTGGTGTAAGTGAATGATCAAATGTGTCCGATTTAAGCGCCTTTTTTCGATGCTTTCGAAATCCCGGTTCGCTCGCTGTGGTTCGGTTCTGTTTCGGAGTTTTTCTGCGGTTTGGTTCGTTGTGTTTATTTCTCGACGAAGAGTGTCACGTGTGTGGTTGTTGCCATGCGAAGTGTGCTGTGATGGTATCGTAGGATTAAAGTCAGCGAACTTCGGAGCGCCCCTGGTATTCGGTGAGATACGGTTTCGTACCCTGGTGGTCACTCTCTCGTGATGATTTTCTTTGTTTTTGACCTCTTATCGGTCAGTAGCGACTCCTAACAACTGATGAAACAGACGTTCTTTGGAGCCCCAACATTATTTATGTCATATCTTTCGTTCTCTTAAAAGTTGAGCACGTCTGAACAGGACCATACCATGTCGATTTTATTATAATATAGCTCTAAAACGCTAATCAGGTGATCATGCCAGCGATTTTCTAATCGGAATTTTTTACTGCGTAAGGAACCATTCACGAGCTAAACCATAACGGTTCTTATCTCGAACCATCAAGGCCTTGCAGAGTGGGAACTGATCGTGAGTTTCTCTGGTTATAGGTTAGGTTTCCGTCCGGACCAATAGCTTTTGTGCGGTCTTATCCGAATATTTACTCATTGAGCGTAACGCATTCCAATTAGAACGTTGACAGCTTGCATTAGATTTTAGATAGCCTTGATTTCTTCATCTCTCCTCAACTTAATTATCAAAAAGTATTGATACTGTTTTGGACATTATCTCGTCCTGCTTTCTCTGTTGACAGCGCAGGGTTTGGGTGAATTTAGCTAATGTTAGTGTACCATCAGAATAATTTGTCAATGCGAAGTCTATTGGCATTGGCAATACTTCCTAGAAGACAGTATCTACCTGAAGATTCAAACTCATGTCAGAGTGTAGTAGTGCATTGCGTTGGGGCTTTTTACACATGTCTTTATGAGGGATTAGTAAAAAAGTGAGTTTTGAAGTGAAAAGTTGGTTTTTTTTTTTCATTCTGGGCTCTTCAACTTGAAATTTTAATGTTTCTCTCTCTCCTGTCAAAGTTTATTTTTAAGGACCAAAAATGGCTTTTTTCAGGTCTTCCCCGTCAGCGCCCGTGTACTCTTTGCAACCAGATTTTTTATAATCTCAGAACTAATATTCAGGTTTTCCCTTCCAGGAGATATTGCTATTGTACAGCAGGCTTGGCATTTACCCCTACTCTTTATTTTATACGTAATTGGCGGATGTTGACGTTAGTTCCTCCTCTTTCCCCCACCTTAGACTAAAATTAATCCATTCGATTACATGGCAGCGTTGAGTGATGTCATGCCAATCATTTAACATTTATCATTTACTGAAGTTCCAGGAAAAGTCAAACACGAGACAGCTTCTGTATCATTCTTTCTTCTTTTTCTCTTGAATTTCATCAACTTTTCCGAATGAGATTCGGTAAAGTTCTCAAGTTCAAGTCAATCCATACCTGTGTCCCTCCTTCCACTCCCCTGAGATAATCGTTTCACTCTCATGAGAGAATTCGCCGACTGTGTAGTCTTTTGGGATCAAAGGCGGTATTTTCTTATGTTTCCTTATTCAGTGTTTCTTTTGCGACCAAACAGAAACGGGTGGAAAATTAATCAAAAGCCAGCGGTTTGACCTACCCTCCATGAGTTGCCAAATGAAAAAGAAATTGAAAAAAAACATTTAGGTAATTCTAACTTCAGACCTTGTAGACGAATCCGCTTATGTTACCCTCTATGAGTTGCCAAATGAAAAAGAAATCAAGAAAAAATCATTTAGGGAATTCCTACTTCATGCAGATCCTTTTGACGAATATTTGCTCACGTATATACCGTTGTTTCACCTCAGTCCGTTTTTGTAAGGAATCTATTTTCTTATTTTTTACTCTGCACTAGAAAAAAAGTCTCTTGGATCCCGAGTCCAGACTCTTAAATAATTTTACAAGAAAAAACACCCTTGATTCAATCGGATTTTTGCTTGAATCAAGAGCCAAGCCTCCTAATTTGAGCGGATTTCTTTCTGATTCAAGCAAGAAATCCGATTGAATCAAGAGTATTCTTTCATGTCAAATTATTTAAGAGTCTGCTGGACTCAGAATCCAAGAGTCTTTTTTCCAGTATAATCCAAAAGATTTAACAATCAAAACACGAATTCGTTATCGACGCTATTAACTCATCCCGAAATCTATCATCTAAGAAATGACACCTGTAGGTCGTGTGTTGACACCCGTCTTTTTCCGGAAGATCGGCTCTGCGAATCAATCCCGAGATAAATTGGCAACCTGGCGGTCGTGTTTTTATGATTTCGTAACTATGTAGTCTCCCCAGGCCAAACCTCAAATTAACGAACATCGGCCGGCTCCTTTGGAGGAGGCTGTGCAATCTGGTCTTTCTCTCTCAGGGGCTAAAAAATAAAATCTCGTTGTTTTGAGCCGACCTTTCTTCTTTGCCCTCCCTCGGCCGACAGTAGCGTGTCGTCAAACGCTCCTCGTCGTTCACGTCCACTCGATTCATTATAATTTCTCCCTCAAGGTTATTTGGCTCCTCATTAATATTTCATTATTAATATTTCGTTTTCTGCATGTTCTTCTCAATTCCTCGTATTCTTTAGCTTCTTTTCTCGGATCTCACCAGCTGTGTTTTTCGCCTCCTCGTCCAACACGCGTAGGCACTGTTTAACTTTTGATTTAGGAAAGAAGTAGAAAAAAGCTCTCCCAATTTTCTTTCTTGGCAAACATTTTCTCGTAAGAACATTCAAAATAATACCAACAGAAAAAAAAATACAATGCCAGAAAAAATATTACTACTAAACTAAAATTTTGGAGTTCTTTTTTGACGAAAGTCTAATTTTCACCGGATTCATCTAATTGGCATTGTGTACTCATAAACTTGGTGTTGTATGCCGACCAGATTCATGCTTTCACCCATTAAATTGGTATAACACACTAACCGCAGTGTTTGGAATAGAAGTGGGATTTGTAAAGCACCGATTTTGTTGAAATACAGCACCAACCAGGTTGAGCTGAGTCAGCAACTAACTTTTCTTTTATTTTTGGAACTTAAATTCCGTTCAAGGACTTACCCTAAGTTTTCGTAGTCGAATTATTAGGAGTAATTGTGACTGAAGTGCGAGATAATTATCTTCAGCCTCAGTTGTTGTTTAAATGCCGGCGATTCTAATTCGTCATTGTATTTAATTTCTCCTTTTTTCGCACGTAATCCGACTTTTCAAGTTCAAGTTGAATTTTTTGTAAACATTGTTTGTTAAAAAAAATACTCTTCGGATCCTCGCCTTGTTCAGGGAGGGAATTTTTGAAAAAAAAACAGCAACGTATCCTAAACTGTGAGAGGACAGAGGAAGGCAAGGAATTTTTGATTCTGGTTACTGACGAAACCTTGAATTATCTAATTTCGTCATATATTTAATGGCTCCAGTCGCACCTTTGTGATCGATCGGCAGATCTCGAGTTTTGTACCAGATGAACTTCTGCAGGGTTATTTTATGCCGAATGTCATCGGCAGTCAGGGAAAAGCAAGGACATTTTTGGTTTTGAGACCTCGAAAAATCAGGTGACTACTGGGCATTTCAGAATACATGTAAACTTGCCTCGTTGTCATTCTATTCGTTACAGAGTCAAAGTTGAAATTTGTGGTTCATTTTTATAGTGCAACAAGCAGTATTTCAATGTCTTTAAATCGAAAAATGAGTTTTTTGATTGGGACTTCTCGAATTTTGACCACTTTGGATGACCCGGGTTTCATTTCATTAAAAGCAGATCAACGATCAATTTTCCAAAACTTCTGTAAATTTTCTCATTTTTTTCATAAATATTCACAGAAAGATGTTAGAATTAACATCTTTTAAAAAGAATTAAACCTGAAACAGAGAGTTTTAAAAGATGCAGCCTAGACACGCATTTCCAACTTTTGCCATCGATATCCTCACTGTTATTTCTCATAGGATCGCTCCCAGCTCCAAATCTCCACTGTTGGAAGTTAAAATTTTCTTTCAAAATGAGAATTTGCCTCTTCCAACCCCCAGCCCCACCCTCCTGCTCTCTCGTCCGAAATGGTCAAGCATATCCATTCGCGGGCCCCATTGATGAGTAGCGGCGGCAGTGAGTTTCTATTTGCAGCAAACAGAGGCTACGCAGCACAAAGTAGATCAAACACTTGAGCAGGGTGAAGGGTCTTGGCCTCCCTCCACCTGTTGCGCCCCCGGTTCACACGGGGCCTCCGCGGAGCTAAGGGATGCTCGTCTCTCTCTTTCTCACCCCCTATCCACCCTCTCCGCTTATCTCGGGCGGCCCACAGAGAGGAGTGTCATGCACCCTGTTGCCGTTTCGCGGCCCCTTGTCCGCTTTTTTCTCAACTGGACCCAACGGTACAAGCGCCGAATTCCGAGTCTTGCTCATAAGGACAGGGTTTTCGCGCCCAAAAACGGATTCGAGGCTCGGGTTCAATGTCTGTAACTTCTCAGCGCGCCGATTTCTGAAATTGATACGCAAAGCTATAGACAAAGAAGACAAAAGAGATATGGGGGGTCCTATTGGTGGAAGCGGGTGGTATCATGGACAAAGAAGGTAGGTAATAGACTAAGTAACGGCAACCTACGAGGGACCCGATAGCTAGTCCATCATTTTCTCCCTTAGTCTATAGGAGCCACCCATTTCAACCTATAGGATACCTCCATACTCCCTATGTTCTATTTGTCTATCGCTTTCTCTATCAATTGTAAGTATTGGCCAGCAGCAGTCGACAATGAAGAACCCCACAAGTAAACTTTACAGTAATCGATGGATGTTTTGCTACCATTTGAGAAATAATTGATATTTTCATGAAAATTTCACTCGAGTAAACTTCAGACCTTTTCCTTTTACTGCGGTATTTCAAAATTTGCGGAGTGGAACTCGCTAAATGAAAGTTTCAGCTTAAATATTTTGAAAAGAAATGAATCGATTTTCACAACCCACAAAGCATGGGGTTGCGGTATTTCCCGCAAGTTTTGGCCATTTTTTCTTAGTTTTCCCCGTGCATCCATTCGATTTTTGTGAATCAAAAACAGCGATGAATCCTGTAATCGTTACCATTCTCTTACCTGTGAATATCAATCAAAGCGTTCCCACTGAAAGAACACATGATAGCGTCATCCATATCGTGTCCTAGCGATGCCAAGGCCACCTCGGCTTACTTACTTTCTGGTTCCTCGGTCGTACAGGCAATGCATGTAAAACAATCAGTACATTTTTTTAATTGCGGATAGATTAAAGGCACAAAAGTCATGGTGTTTTCAAAAGGTCGATGGTGTTCAGTAAACATTATTATTCTCGTCCTATTAATTAGATTCAACCATCGAAACAATATCATATGTCGTGCGTGTTGGATCCATTCTGCTGCTCACGATCCACTTTAGACCAGTTTGGAGAAATACAGAAACATAAATGAGAGGGGCACTCAAATGAAAGGGCCTCCTTCCCGAAATATGGCACATAGTTTTTACAAGATAAGAGTAGAAACGCCCAGTGATGAGGATATGAAAAGAGTGCAAGTTTATTAGCGAAGGAGACGTGAGAAAATCAGTGCTCGTGTGTAGACAAGATCGGAGGAGTGCATCTTCATTTTGACGAAGGAGCGGGTTGATGGTGGTAGCAAGAGTGAAATATCCTCCCCGGGTGCAAGGGATGACGAAGAAAGGAGCTCCTAATTTAGTGGTGGAAGTACTATACGCGCGTGTGAAGTGAGATCAGTGAGAAAAACAGTGTGCGTCGAACAGAGACGTGCTCCGTAAGATTTACTGCGGCTGTGGGGGATGATGATGCTGGTTCCCGGGGAGGGGGAGGGGGCGGGGGTGAGTGCACCATCTTGAAAGAGGTTACGGAGTCGGATTTCTGGGCCAGGAGCCGGAGTCCCAGTTTCGAGCCGTGTTTTGGGACAATAATAAGAAATCCCCAACAGCTGTAGCGGGTCGCCAGATGGGGAAGGGGGCGGATTAGCGCTCCGCAACAAGTGGATCCGTAAACTTGGCAACCCCCTAAATCCCGTCGAATCTTCTCACCACCCAGGGTTTTTTTTTTTTCAACCTGCCCTTTATCCTGCATCGGAGTGCGGATTCGCCCATTATCCAATTTTCTCTCGATTTTTTCCCGTGCATCTTCCCGCTCTGTTTCGGCGCACTGGCGAACATTTCACTCGCTATTGTTTTTCGAGACTCGATTTCAAACGCTACCATTCTCGGTCCTTTGCTTTGTGCAACGATCCACCGTGAGTCTCTTCGGCCATCGTCCAGTATCAGTCGAGTAGTGTTCTTTTGATAGCCTTTGCAATGCTGCTAAGATCGTGCACACAAGCGCACTACTCCTAGAAAGCCAGGCGGGAGTCAGGGATATGATTTTTTCAACGAATTTTCTCCGTAATTTTCCTAAAATTTCTGTAAAATTTGTTCACATCCATGGGTATTTAACTCGATGTATAGCCTAGGCGAAAATGAAACACCTTAGCAGCAGTGTAAAGGCTGTACGTGGTTACACTGAGAAACTCCTCAATTGTTTGCTTAATCATTGATTCGCCCCCATTAGTGTTCAGAGGAGGCTAATGATGAGTCAGATGCGTTCACACCCTCAAGTAAGGTAGACTCACCCAGAAATAATCTCAGAATGCTTTGCTGTTTGATGACTTTAAAGAGTAAAAATGACCAATATAACTAAAAATAACAGTTATTCTTTCGTCAGGAATGACAATTTAAATAGAAGAAATGAAAGCTCTGCAAACCTCATCCCTTGGAAAATTTTTAGCTTTGAAGACAGGAGAAAGAAATGGAATTCGCAATCCAGAGGTGACATTGAATTGAAAGCCAGTTTTCCTAAAGTTTTGATTGTAAAATCATCTTTTCAATCAACATTTTCTAGATATCAAACCTTTCTGGTGATGAGATCAGATTTGCCTCGAGAAGGTACCTGTAAATTCTTTCAATTTCAGGTAATTTGAAAAGCTATGTTGCACAAGCTTAAAAACACTGGAAGTTTCATACGCCCTTAACCGAAGTTGTCGTCAATTTTACAAGATTTGAAACAACCTTTTCGTACATTTGCAATAATTTTGTCACGGACTTTCGGATTACTCAGGTCGCTCGTCATGTTATCAAAAATCCTATCTCTTGGGGGGACCTCGATGAAAGTAGCCTGGCGCGATCTGAAATCAAAGATAGTATAGGTCCAGGAGCATCAAATATGACACCGGGCTCGGAGCAGCCCAGCCGCACCGAATAAAGATTTCTCCGTTGTGGAGCTCGGCGTGGCGGCGGCGCTGGCTCACGGAGGCGGTTCGGATATTCATGAATGAAGCGAGGCGAGCAGGGAATGAATGAACGAGTGTGTGGAAGCGGAGGTGGGAGCCGAGCCGTCGAGCAGCCTCCAGCCCGCCAAACCGCGACTCGATCCGCGGGTTCGCGGTCTCGTCTGGCCGCGGAGCCCGGTGCAGCCGCGGTGCACTCGGTACCGCACCGCATGCATCCGTGCACCGCTCGGCTCGGCTCGTCTGTCGAGTGTCTGGCAGATGGTACTCTCCTTGTTCTTCCTACGGAGGAGGTCGAGTACGCAGATGAGGCAGATTCGAATTAGAGAGGGATATGAAATCCAGCTCTGGCTAGAGCCCCGTTGAGATTTCTGATGCTGTAGGGTTTCAAGGACGTAGGATGGTAATCAGTCCGAATAACGACGCGTCAGTCAGCGCGCGGAAATGAAAGAAAGCTTTTTCACCGTGAATAATGGAGATGTTGCATGTGTGAGGAATTTGCGATTTGACTGTTGATACTTATTCATAAGTTCGCGAGAAACACGATGGTGCCACTGATTTTCTATGAAATCAACCCCTAAGCTCAAAAAAAGCTATCAAGTTAAGGCCAATATGGAAGGGATATCCTACGCTATCCTTGAGAGTCCACATCTACATCAAGACAATTTTTCCATGCAAAGATACGGAGCAAATACATTAACAGAGCTGCCACTTTATTTGGGAACTCCAAAACTGAAAACACGGCAACCCTGTCAATGTATTTGCTCCCTATCTTTGCATGGAGAGTTTGTCTTGACGTATACGTGGACTCTCAGGGTAGGGTGGGATATCCCCTCCATTTTGGCCTCCATTTGAAAGCTTTTTTTGAGCTTGGGAGTTGATTTCAGAGAAAACTAGTGGTACCATCATGTTTCTCGCCAACTTTTACATACGTATCAATAGTCAAATCGCAAATTCCTCACACATGCAACATCTTCATAATTTTGGAATGGAAGTCGGTGCCAGGGTCTATACCGCCCTAAACCCCTGAGTGATGTAAGACATAGGATGGTAACTAGTCTTTTACGCGCGGATATAAAACAAAGCTCTATCACCGTGAAACATTTTGGAATGAAAGACAGTGCCGGGGTCTGTATAGCGCCCAAAACCCCTTAGTGATATGAACGTGGAGTGGAATTAGGTTTCTTTGCGGAGTGACTTAAACCATCATGGAGCGGAATCTTCTCTTTTTGCGGAGTGTCACACGCTTTTATGGTGCTAATTTCACTTCGCACTCACGTCTCTTGGGGTTTTTGGAAGCTTGAGACTTCTTAAAAACTTTTTCAACTCGGAGCGCCTTCAGCTTCGTGTGATACTTCACGCATTGTCGTAGATTAGTTTAGTTGCTTAACCTAAGCAAACCTAACTCAGAGCCGCAACTCAAGGTCTCTTTCCTCTTTTCAGCAACTTTCTTGGCTTAAGGCGCCCATTCATTACGTGACACTCTAGTCTCAAGTATTTTGACGAGAACCAGGCTTAAGACTGTTCTAGGACTTGTAGGTGACCTGTTGATTGAGATTTTTTTCGAACCATAGCCTCTTTTGTCTCTTTATTTTTCGTCGTAAGTCTGATTTTAATCGTATCGTTTTTCAGTAATTCTACGTCTCTACAGTTTTGTCGTCGGTCAGTTGAAGGGAAAGGTGAATCCTTAAATTTTCGGACTTGTCTATATCCTATTAATTCTATTGGTTTACATTTAAATGGTAAATAGGATTCGTTTTTGCGTCTCAAGCCTGGTCAAACTGGGCTTCCGCATTGCATTTGATCATTCACGCCACCCTTATTTTTTTTTTCCAGCCAGAATTTTCCTAAGATTTATACGTTATCAACTCCAATTTTTAAACCTGTGATCATATTCAACCGGCACCAATTAAATTGCGAATTTTCTCGACTGCTCCATTGATTTAATTTTAAGTGCGGATCAACTTACAAATGATCAAAGTGCGTTCAAACTAAACCAAAGATATCAGTGATAAGCGAATACGGTTAAACGTGCCAGCGCTAGCACGTTTTCGGACTGCGGCCGAAGTTCTTGTATTGAAAATCTCGACAAGTGCTCAAAATGGATGGATAGATACTGTGTTACGTTAGTGCACGGACATGGATTTTAACGTTATTGTATGATGGTGGAAATTTAAGGAAAAACAATCATCATGATTCGCACCCATAAATCCATCCTCTCGATACCTCGAGAGTCTCATGGAGCACCTGGATCTCACGTAGTCAAAAAAGAGAAAGTTTTGGTTCGTATCTTTTTTGCATTACTTATTCATTGTTTGTTTTTTACTCTCGATGCGTGGCAGCACTGGAAAAAAACACATTGGATCTAGAGTCCAGACTCTTGAAAACATTGCCAGGAAAAAATACTCTTGATTCAATCGGATTCTTGCTTGAATCAAAACGAACTCCGCTTAAATTAAGAGGCTTGGTTCTTGATTTAAGCTAGATTCTGATTAAATCAAGAGTACTTTTTCTTGTCGATGTTTTTAAGAGCCTGGACTCTCGATCCAATGTGTTTTTTTTCCAGTGAGTGTCAACATTTTGACTAATTTTATTATTTGTGATGGAGTCGGACAGAAAGGTCTGAAAGGTAGAAACTCAAATTTTTCAATTTATCCAAAAAACAACTTTGAGATTAATACATCGGTATCCAGATTTTTTTGCTAAACTCTCTTATGATGTTAAGTGCTTGGTGTCAAAATTTCAAGTCATATTAGCATCAGTAATGATGTTTGAAGTGCTTAAGATAAATCGTTTCTGAAGCCGAAATCAATATCGTCGAATTTTGTCTATGTTAATCTTAATTCTCGATTGATCGTCCTCTAAATTTAATAAGTGTCTATTCTTTTGGCGTTCTTTGCACCTAATGACCCTTTGTAGTCGTGGTATAATTATCTTCTTTTATTTTTGCCCCTCCTTAATCAAGGGCCTATCTGTCCAACTCCATCACATTTTGTTATGTCTCCCTCGCGATATTAGTTCCTGCAAATGTCCTCTGCTGTAGAAATGAATTTTTCAAACTTTCGTACATCTGTAATTTCTTCGATCAGTTCATTTTTAATCCTGCACAATTTCTCTCGATGAAATGTTATTGCTTTTGTCTGAAACCAGTTTCGCACCTCGCAGATCAGAGCTAAAATTGTACGCTCTAACAACCTGCGGAATGGTGGCTTTCCTTACAACTTACCGGCATATTCTTAAAAATAGGGCTCGCTATTTTAGCTCCTATTGCCAAGCGGGACTTGGGCATAGAGTTCAAAGTAGAAAAAAGTCAAGTCAACATTTCTTCGCACCTACAGTTCAAGGTGTACACCACACACCTCAAAGTATACGTGCACTTTTTTTCATTTTCCTTTGAAAATACGTCATGATGCGAGCTTAATTAGCCCAGTTTATTCTTGGCTGAACCCTCGACACTATTAGAGAGCCGGTGCAACGGCTACATGCAATGCGATGCGACACGACCCGACGGCTAAAATAACAGCGCTACCAAGCCCCTGCACTCTATCCTGGATATCAGAGGCAGTCAAGTGTAGGGATAAATATTTTCAAGCGGTGCCGCGTTCTAAGGATCAGGGTTTGAGGTCGCGGTGCGTTGCCGTTTAGCCGTACTTCTATCATTGGACGTTACAAAAAGTGTCTGTTTGTGGGGGAAGTGTAGAGAGTAGGCCGTAAATTTTAAAGTGAGTGATTTTTTGTTTTGTTTTAACAAATAACTCTAATATTCTTCTGGGACAACCGCTCTGCAATGCTATTCATTTTAAGACTCTCCAACTTAGCTTTCTCCGGAGAAAAAAAACCAGACTCAACGAGGAATTAGTGCGGATGGAAACGAAAATTCAGATTTTCTTTCGCTACTCGAAATAAAAATCATCGAAGCCTTCTAAAATTTCAAAATCGTCCGGTTCTGCCGCACAGTGGATCGAGTCAATTACAGAGGTCGGACATGAACTTTTTGACTTCAACTGCAAACTTTCATGTTTATTTCATCACATTTTAATTTTCAAGGGGTGCTTATGGCAGAAAATTTTACGAGAAAACCGATGAACCACATTTGGAACTTCGAATTTTTGTATAAACGGAGTTATGAGCGTTCAAAGTTTCCAGATTTTGTCCGACCTCTCCTATTGACTCGTTCCACTGTGTGCTGGTTCGAAATACAGAGCTTGCGATTGCGATCTCGCATTCCGAATTACAGAAGAGATTGGGGACCAACAATTTTGATTGAACGCCGTGGGGGGAGGGGGGTTCGTAGCATACGAAAATCGGTTTTTCCTCATTATTATCGAGCTTTTCAAATTAGAGAGCCACCGAGGAACAAGGAGCTCCTGAATCTCTGTAAGATGCGGACATGACGGTTTGGCAACGATGGATGACGGATCGAGGACCTGCTGAGGAGAGATGGTATGGTAGTACAGTGTACACTTGCAAGGGTGCACCTTCCAGTCACCCCCCTTCCTCGCCCCCCTCCCCCTCCCCACGGAGCGGTTGATCCCCTTTTCAACAGATGTTGACCGTTGTCTGGCTCTGGCTCTTCTTGCCTTGCTCTTGTTTTTTAACTCAAGGTTAATTTTTTCTTCGCCCGGGTGATGAGCCCCGGTGTCGCCCCGGGAAGATCAGGGGTAGGGGGAACGGGGGGGGGGATGCGATCCCGATCCCTCATCGTCTCGCCCCGGTACCGTCCGGGTCGCAGACGTCTTCGAATTTCCATTTTGCGATCTGCCCTGACGTCATTGGCGCCGTGGACGTCAGCAGCGTGCGCACTCTGTGCCCTTTGTGACGGATTTTGAAATGGAAAATTGTTGCACTCGATTGGAGTGTCGGGTGCGCTCCATCCGGAAATGGGGGATTGTCTGTGCATTTTTAGTGTAGTGGAAAAGTCGGGAAAGCGAGATTTTCAAACGGGCCACATCATATCACAGTGTCTCTACAGGATATCAGATCTCCAGTGAATGTGATGAGTATTTGAAATCAACGTCACATGGAATATTAAATATCCCATATGTATTCATTTATTTCCATTAATCGCTTTGAAAGGCGAAGACAACGAAAAATTCCGCCGAATCTACCCCTTGTGGAGTAGTAGCGCGAAACGGATGGAAGTCGAAACCCCTGATTTTTTTCTCTCAGATTCGGTGGAACAAGATGCTTAAATTGTCATATCTTCGATAAGATTCGCCACTTTTTCTCCAGGTAGAACTACAAAAAAAAAGAAAAAGAAAAAAAAAACGAAAAATTCCATGTATATATCGTCACCTTCCAGGCAAAGTATCACAAGCGCCATGCAACGTTTAAAAATTTCCGCCGCCATTTTATTTTTTTACAGAGAAATTGTTCAACGAAGCTGTCCGAAAATTTCACTGAATTTTCGTTGTGCTGCCGATAAAATTTAGTGAAATTTCCAAACAGATTCAACCAACAATTTCTCAGTAAAGAAATAAAATGGCGGCGGAAATTTTTAAACGTCGCATGGCGCTTGTGATACTTTGCCTGGAAGGTGACGATATACTGCCCTCGTAGCATAGCACGCGGAAAAAAAATTGAATGCTGCTTCAGTTCTTAAAATGTAAAAAAAATGTGCGACAAGTATAAATGTTGTTTTTAAAATTAAAAAACGCTCCGTTAACTACGTCCAAGGTTAGATGAACAAACTCAATGTTGAGTTAGCATTTTTTTAAATGTAAAATCGGTTTTTTCCGTGACCAGAGTTTTTTCATTATTTTATTCGCAAGTGATCATAATTTGTCTAGACTTTTGACCCGAATGATGCGACTTATCTCGCGCCTGCCGGACCTAAACAACTCTCCGGGGCGAATCACCTTAATACCCCTGACCAACGCACAACTCCACAACAGCTCACCTGTCAAGTGTCAAGCGCAAGCGCACCGACTCATACTTCATTAGCTAACCATGAGCAATTAATCAGTCTCTCACTGCTCGAGCTGGAACTGCGTCTGGCAGACGCGGCCCGTATAAAAATGTAGAGAGAAGTGTACTGCCGCGCTAAGGGAAAACGCCGTATGAAACTTCAGGCGTTGCCAAATTATCTTTGGTAAAACACGAATTTCCTGTTAACTTTTGAATGTTTTCCTTCCAATTTTTCAGCTAATGGAGATGTCGCATGTGTAAGGAATTTGCGATTTAACTGTTGATTCTTATGTATAAGTTCGCGAGAAACACGATGGTGCCACTGGTTTTCTCGGAAATCCTCTCCCAAGCTCAAAAAAAGCTCTCAAGTTGAGGCCCAAATGGAGAGGATATCCCACGCTATCCTGAGAGTCCACCTCTACATCAAGACAAACTCTCCATGCAAAGATAGGGAGCAAATACATTAGCAGGGTTGCCGTGTTTTCAGTTTTAGAGTCCCCAAATAAAGTGGCAGCCCTGTCAATGTATTTGCTCCCTATCTTTGCATGGAGAGTTGGTCTTGATGTAGATGTGGACTCTCAGGATAGCGTGGGATATCCCCTCCATTTTGGCCTCATCTTGAGAGCTTTTTTTGAGCTTGGGAGTTGATTTCAGAGAAAACCAGTGGCACTATCGTGTTTCTCGCGAACTTTTACGTACGAATCAACAGTCAAATCGCAAATTCCTCACACATGCAACATCTCCATTTCACCTTATGATTCAGGAAATTTAAAGGAAAAATATTGATAACTTTCCTAAAAAATAACAATTACATCGAAGGAAATTTGACAACTCTGGAATGTTGATACGGCGTTGTTCCTTAGGACGGCAGTGTACGCACCGCACCGTCCCCGTGCGTCGAGGAAGCAGTGGCGTGGCGTGAATTGCGATATATCGATTGTCATGTCATTTAAACCTATGGTAAAGAATCGATTATTAAGGTGTTCGCTGCGAACACCCTGTTTATCGATCCTTTTACATAGGTTTAAATGGCATAACAATCGATACATCGCAATTCACGCCACGCCACTGCGAGGAAGGTAAGAGAACAGGAGCGTAATTACTGTTACAAGTTGTTCCTAGCGTCGACAGACCGGGCGGTCCCCCGTCTCCGGCGACTCCGGCGCGGCGCTAGCGGTCCTGCGTGGGCAGGGCCCCCGGGGCCTCGCTGCGCCCCAAATCGCCCCCCGCCCCCCTCGCCCGTGCCCCGTGCCTGCTCGGGCGCGCTCGCCTCCGGTTTTGATTTTGATTGATAAGCCACATCGACGCGGACCGGTCGTAAGTTCTTTTGACAACCGGTTGCCTCGGGCACCCGACTGGTACAATTTGTCCGGCCTCGCTGTGTCGTGTTTACTTTGTCACCGAAAGCGAAGTTTTTGACTTTGCTGCCAACCTCCGTTACAGCGAAACGAAATTTTCTTCGGGCGACGTTTCGCCTACAGAATTTGGTTTTTCTGCCAGCAGCCAGAGGCGGATCCAGCAATTTGGCAACACTGGATTTCCTCAATTTAAACCGATGCTAAATAATCGATTCTAGTTGGAGCACCTTGTCCCTCACTGGAAAAAAAAAAAAAGTTAGCTTGGATCTAGAGTCCAGACTCTTAAAAACATTGACAAGAAAAAATACTCTTGATTCAAGCGGATTTTTGCTTAAATCGAGAACCAAGCCTCTTAATTTAAGCGGATTTCCTTTTGATTCAAGCAAAAATCCGATTGTTTTCAAGAGTCTGGATTCTTGATCCAAATCCAAGCGACTTTTCTTTCCAGTGCTTCAAGAATCGATACATTTCCATAGGTCTAAATTGAGAAAAGACAATGTTGCCTATTTGACGGATCTGCCAATGCCAGCAGCTATAACTACCACTTGGGGGAAATTTGGATGACCAAAAGATGACCCCGGTGAGCACCAACCATCCGTTTGGTGAGTTCTGAAAATGAAGATCGGGTCCACGAGAAAATGCAGATCCAAACGATCTAATGCGAAGATTCCCTTATAGTGGTCATAACGACGATTTTGCAAAGCGCACATCGGACATGTGAGCGTGGAGCTTTGCGCCTGGCGCGGCAGCATGATTTGTGGAGGCGCGCCGCTCGCCAACTTGTCCGCACGCACGTCAAATGCCCATTCCTGATGCACTATGCTCGCAGTCGTCGCCCCGTGTTCCAAGTCCGATGCTCGACGCGTGCGCACGATTACGCACATGCAATCCTGATTCTCATAGCCGTATGTCTGCGGAGGCGGCGGCACTGAGATCCCCTCTCGGGCAATACACTCATTCAGCAACTGAAAAACGGCTCTGGAAGCCGCACTTATGGGCTACATAGACATACCGTCCGTTTCGGGATCAGAGACCGAAAGTTCCGGGTGTAGCACCCTTTGCTCCGGTCATTGAGCCCGGAGCAGTCTAGGCTACAGCCTCAGCACCCGGAAATTTCGGCTTCTGAGCCCGAAACGGACGGTATAACAGCGGGTCAGGTAATCATTACTTGTATGGATCCAAGCAGATATTTGTATAAACGCTAAAATCGGTCAAAGTCGCTAATGGGACTAAAATATTATCGCAATCTTTATATCATACCAACACCCCAATTGGAAGAATACGGAGGAATGATAGCAGGATGTCTACAGTCAGGAAAAACCAGAAAATATACCAGGAAATTCGACGCCATCACGAAAATCGATCATGGATCAGGAAATTCTGAATGCACGCCTATACTAGTCAGTGATTTTAACACCGACCGATTAATCTACAAGATTCAGGATCTAAGCAAAATTTTGTGATGAGGACAGTAACCCATTCGACCTCAAGTCCCACGGATCGCAACCGCAATAATTTTCCACTCGAAGTAAGAGTTCTCCTGGCGAGAACCGCAGGTTAATCTCTGTTTTCATCCCGAAGAGGAAAAGACGACCCGTGAACAAGATTGTAATTAAAAACTAATAAAATTGCTGGCGTTAACTGTAAATGAGCGTAAGACGAAACGACCGAAAGAATCCTCGAAAAACTGTTGGTCAGTGATATACGATAACCACTAACCAGTCTCGTCGTCCTCGTGTTCGACCATCCTCGTTTAGTCGCAGATTCGCGTTCCACATTGTCCACCTCATTCAAGTATTGTGCAAAACAACTCTCCCCCGCGCCCCACACCTCGTCTCATCACGTGTGAAAAATCCGTCGATCCATTCTGCCGTGCTAAGGAAAAACGCCGTTTGAACCTTCAGACGTTGCAAAATTTCCTTGGATAAAACTTGACTTTCTCGGTAAACTGATGAATATTTTCCTTCCAATTTTTTAGGCAATTTTGTTCGCAATTTCAGCTGAAGTTCCTGAGAATTTCAGGGGAAAATATTCATAATTTTCCTTGAAAATAAAGTTTTTAGTGAAGGGAAATTGGCAACACTCGAATGTTGATACGGCGTTTTTCTTTTAGCACGGCAGTATTTAACTGACAGTTTTAATTTACTAATGAAGTGAGCATTAAATTGTTTCGCCGTTTCAATTAGATTGCATACTGCAAACGGTGCATCCTGCTTGTGCGATCCAGGGCATTTTATTTTCCATTTACCTCAGGCTTCAACCTCTTACTGAAACTTCAGGTAGCGGAACATTTGAATCCTTTTTGGGACAAAAACTGAGTTAACTTGGGAGTTTTGATTCTGACATTATCATCCTTTCCAACGATACAAAAAGGAAGGTGGAAAATCTCCATTTATCTCCCTTATTAACCCTTATCTATACTATAAGCTCCAAGACCTCCTAATTTTGCGAAACTGGTGACGCTTAGTTCCAGCGTTCTACCGGGCCGATTTTCATGATTTTTGCGGCCATCGACGGGCAATTGTCTCTAGATAAGCCAACTCTTTTCAGATTTTCAAAATATGGCCCAGGTTTTTTTATATTACGTGGTAAAGTTGCGAATTCTCCCATTCAAACAATGTAAATTTATACTTTTTGTCATAGTTCGTTTGAGCGTTCTACCGGGCCGATTTCCATGATTTTTGCGTAAATCGAGAGGTAATAGGCCCTAGATGAGCCCGCTGTAATCAGATTTTGGAAAAAGGACTCAGGTTTTTTTAAAATCACGTTATAAAAGTGAGTGAGTTTACAGAATGCTCCGGTACTGCTACCGCTATGCGCGGGAGGATGCGCAGTGGTCGAGGAGGTTGCGCAGTAGTTGTGTAGCCTGCGCATCAGCTCTACACTTATCTACACAAGATTCGTGCCGGGCGCTATCACGTTGAGCGGTGGCCGAGTCGTCTAAGACGTCGAATGCGTCCACTTTACCTCGACGTGAGTTCGATCCCCGACTCATGAAATCTCAATTATTACTTGACTATCATTGTTTATTGTTTTACTGCAATATTTCATTAGGCAGTCATTCCAAAACGCGTCCTTTTAATTTCAAAGTAATTTTAAGTATAAAGTTTAAAATTTAAGTATATCTCATATCGTAATCTTTTAGGGGAAAAATAAAACTAACACTGATAGGAGAGTGAAAATAGGGCCGCGAAGCGGCCCATTGACGGCGCGGGGCGCCTTCAGGGGGTTGGGCCGCGTAGCGGCCAGGGGGCGTAGCCCCCTAGTGTTTTTATGTAGAATGAAAGTATTGAAAGTTCTGAATTTTCGTAGTTTCAGTTTTTGAAACCACCTCAAGTACACCACAACTCCGATGAATCTGAATCCTCCGCGTACCCCTCCAGCCCTCCACGCTTGACCTTTCCATGAGCCCCTCTCTCCCTGTCGTCCCCCTCCCCCCTTCCTTACTTTGTGCTTCAACGATCGTCGCCTCTTCGGACTTTTCAGTCTAGTTAAAATTCGATGCAGGAACCAGATAGGTGGTTGGCTTAAGTTGGAGAGGGGCCAGGGGGGAACGGAGTGCGGCCGGAGGGAGATCAGGAGACAGGGCGACTGCAGATATGTCACCTCGAATCGCAGCTCAGCTCACTGGTTCTGGTCGTATCGGACGGGCGACCCCCCTCCTCCCTCCAGCCCCCCATACCACCCTCCCCCGATGTGGCTCTAGAGACGTATACCTTGATGGGTACGTGCAAGAGCTACCTTGTGTCGAGCACAACTTGGTCGTTCAGACGAAGTTGCTTTGGTCGACAAGTTATGATTTAGGCTCTGCCAGCTGATTTTTGAAATCGTAGACAAAGCTACTGTCAAAGAAGACACAAGATGAGCGATCCTATAGGTTGAAATTGGTGGTTCTCATAGACTAAGGGGATAGATGATGGATTAACTAAAGGGTCTCTCGTGGGTTGCCGATAGTTCGTCTATCACCTAACTCTTTTGTCCATTGCAACCATCCGGTTCCACACGGAGAAAAAACTTCGTGCGTGGGACCCGAAGTTTACGTCATATGGATCCCTGAAGTTTTCAGATTGAGCATTCGAACACTTAAGGTCCAGCTGCTGAGGTTTGGATCACACATCTGAAACTTCAGTTCTTACGTCCGAAGTACTTCGGTTTTCACATCCGAAGAACTTCGGTTCTCACATCCGAAAAACTTCGGCTCTCACATCTGAAGTACTTACTTCAGATGAAAGAAGTGAAGTTTCAGATGTGTGATCCGAACCTCGACAGCTAGACCTTAAGTGTTCAGATGCTCAATCTGAAAACTTCAGAGATCCATATGACCTAAACTTCGGGTCCCACGCACGAGGTTTTTTTCTCCGTGCACCAATAGAATTCCTCCATATCCTTTCTGTCTTCTTTGTCCATAGCTTTGTCTATCAATTTTAACAATCAGCCTTCAGATGCCGCAGAAACTCGAATTTACGAGTGTCAGCCATACAAGTTGTGATTTTTGGGACACCCGGTGGCCTGCAGAGAAGCACCAGTCGTTGGAAACTATGACGGAACAAGTTTGGTCCGTGATCAGCCCACCGGCAATCTTACCAACTTGAATCTCTCCCGTTTTATGTTTTCAACGCCTTGTTTTATCATTCGTCTCTTCGCATATTCTACGTTATTGCCTCGCAGATTTTTAGTCTCATGAACCTGCAGAATATCATCGTCTTTTCCTGCTCCTTATTTTTTTATTATTTTAAAATATTGCCAGTGCGAAGATCGTGAAGTTTTCCACTCCGAGAGATGACATGGTTTTAAAGACAACCGTCAGAACCGTTTGGGCGATTATAAAGGGTTTAAGGTCTGTTGATGGTAGCGTTGAATGGGATGCTCACGAGGGGATGTCATTCGCTATGATGATGTTTAATGTAACATGTAATTATGCGTGTGTCTAACACTCTGCACAGGTATAACCGTCGCGAAGAGAGAGATTTTTTTCTTCGTTTTTTTTTCTCCTCATCTCCAGCAAAACCAGTTTTTGAAGCGTGCACCTGTATGGTGCAATTGGGTGTGTCAAAAAAAGTTGTGTAATATTTAACGATCATCCGATATATTTATTTCAACCGACGGAGATCGAATGTCGTTCGTTTTTCGTCCGAGGGAAAAAATAGGCTCGTAATCTGTATTCAGCCTAACAACGGTTGATAGCAGTTTGTTGACCTCATTTGCTCCCCTGTTTAGAAAGTGAAGTTGGTCAGCCCTGATCAAGACGAATTTTTAGGGAGATCTTTTTTCTCCTCTTTACCAGAGAGTAATCATTTTATCCCTGCTGAGGAAAATCACAATATAGTCATTTCCCAGACAGATTAATGCAACTACCGTCGCTCAGTGGATCGAGTCATTAGGAGAGGTCGGACAAAATTCGAAAACTTTAAACGCTTGTAACTCCGCATTCGTTACTACAAGACTTTGAGATTCTAAAAGTGGTCCCATTGGTTTTCTCGTGAAATTTTCTTCCATTGGCACCCCCTGAACTTTTGACGTGACGTTCCTACGTTTGAGGACAGGCTGTCTAGCATCAGGATTTGAGGTCAATCAGGATTTAATCCCGATTTCATCAGGATTTGAGGAAAAATCGGTCGTAAAATCAGGATTTGAGAAAAGTCTGCCATCCGGTTATTTTCCATTATCCGTCCGTTAATTTTTCTCCGCAAAAAATCAGGATTTGATCAGTATTTGGAAAAATTATGAAATCAGGATTTAGCAGTCAAAAATCAGGAAAAATCAGGATTTCATCAGGATTTCCCAAAATGAAGAAAAACTAGACACCCTGGAAGAGTAAACGGTAACACAGAGCGCCCCGATTTTCCCGATTCTCTCAGGATTTAATCCCGATTTCATCAGGATTTGAGGAGAAATCGGTCGTAAAATCAGGATTTGAGAAAAGTCGGCCGTCCGGTTATTTTCCGTTAAGTATCTGTCCGTTAATTTTTCTCCGCCAAAAATCTGGAAAAATTATGAAATCAGGATATAGCAGTCAAAAATCAGGATTTCCCAAAATGAAGGAAAACTAGACATCCTGGAGAAGTAAACGGTAATACAGAGCGCTGAGCGCAGTATGCGCGAGGCATCCAGTAGATCCAAATCTACGTTGACGCAGCTCTAATTTTTGAGTGCGTCGTCAGCACCGCCAGGAGCAGCAGAAGGGTGTAAGAACAAAAAAAAACGGAGCTTCCCAGCTCGGAGGCCGAGATAGAAGATGCTGCCGAGGAGAAAAAGAGATGCATCGGAGATTTTCCCAGTCTCTTTCCCGTGTGAGTGCTAGAGGCGGCGCGGCGGACTCCGGGATCATGTGTCAAGTGTCGCGTCGCCTCTCGTTGTCTCCCGTTGAAACAAAGATGTTTATTGTCGCGCTGCTGCTGCTGCTACCGGCACGACGCATCTTCAAGCGCGGACCATGTGGCCGCCCCAAACCCCGACAGGCCGCGACCCCCAAATAGGCTCCCCGGCCCCCGACCCCCGGCCAACAGAGCAACTTGCATTGTTCTCAGCTCCGTTATTTCCTCGGCTTCGTTTCAAGCTCTCGTCCTCTTCCTCCTCCTTATCTCGTTCCTGGGTTTGGGGTCCTTCGTATCGGGGTTTGTAGCGTCTTAAAAAGTCCTGAAATATTCTTAAATTCTAAGTCTTGCGGACTGATTCTTGAAATTGATAGACAAAGAAGACAGAGGGAAAATGGAGCCATCCTATTAGTTGAAAAATTTTAATAACAATAATAAGTTGAGGAATAATAGAACGAGGTAAAAAATTAGGACTACATAACTGAAGGACTAAATTAGGACTTTCTCGTGGGTTGCCGTGAGCTAGTCCATTACTTACCTCTTTTGACATTGCAACTATCCGTTTTCACCAATATAATCCCTCCCGTTTCTTTTTGTTTTTTTTTTTTTTTGTCTATCCTTTTGTCTATCAATTTGAAAAATCATCCGAGTTCATCAGAATATCCAGTTGCTTCCGAATGCACCCGAAAGTTCCTGAGTTTTATGACGTCTTGGTAATGTGCACGTCTCATGTGCACGATCGTTAGCTGGAGATTTTAATTTTTCCCCTATTACCCTGGAAAAAAAGTCTCTAGGATCAAGAGTCGAGACTCCTCTATTTTAGTCTATTTTCAAACCATTTTCTCGGACTTGCGAATTTTTTGCACATCCCTCAAAGTTTTCGAATATTTTTTTTTAATCTCATGGAAAATTCTAGGTAATCCTTATTTTAATTTTCAGTAAAAGAGCACCAATCATTCAGACTAATGGACATAAATTACAGATAGGGGCCATTTTAGCATTAGTTAACGCACACCCAAAGGGAGGTTACGAGACACTAAAGGAGAGGGGCTTTACGTAACGTTTGAAACTCGGAAAAATAAATACATTTTCGTCTTTGTTTCTCGTCGGTCTGGCTCAATGTCACAAATTTCGCCAGCGGCGGAACAGGAATGTGAGCATCAAAGTTATGACAAAGATGGATACTAGACACTAAAAAAGCCAGGCTGGGCGACTAATGAACGGTGTTCCAATGAACGAAGTCGTAACTTTTTAGCGTAGAAATAATGGGTGTTTTTGTCTCGTGAAACGTCTTTACGCACTTCAAATCGCTTCCATATCACACTTTACGCTTTAAGTTTTTAACGACCCGTGAGAAATTAATAAACAGAATACTGATCTATGCTTTGTATCTATTTTTAAAGTTCACGTGCTCAGCCCAAAACTAGATCGAATCTAACTCAAGGGCCTCCCAGATTTTCTTCTAAGAATAGTCCTCTGTATGATACAATTAAGCTCATTTTGAGTGAATGTTTTGAAGTGGGACTCACTCCATGTGTCTCCTCACCTTAATGTATCCTGTCCTGTGGAGGGAACCCAAACCCCCAAAATCACCTTTCGTCCCCCCCCCCCCCAATTTTCAGCCCGCTTGCCGCCATCTCGAGCAGTTTTTATCGATCCAAGGATTATCTCGATGATCTGCACTGATTCCAGGCGATGAGCCGGCGATAGATCCGACAACGCGAGGTCAGAAAGGCTGCAAGGGTCAAAGGCCACGAGGAGGCGACGAGTAGGTGGCCATGCCCGTATGGTCCAGACGAAGATGAGGGTGGAACCCGCAAGCCGGGGACCCGCCGGCACGGTGTAAAAACTAAACAATCGCTCTATTAATCTGGAAGATTAAGTTCGAAGGCCGAGGGTTTTAAATACCCCTGGAACCGATCGGTGCCCCCTCATCCCCCCCTCGTCTCCCCGCCGCGCTGATTCATCGAGTGGAAGCGAGATAATCGAGATGCAGACTTGCTACATCGCCCGGTTGGCATTTACTCTCAGCTTTTTTTAGCGTCCGCTCCTCGAGTATGATGAATAACAGCAAAAGAAATAACGTTTTGAAGAATCTACTGTTCTTTTCAGCGATTGATCACTCGTTGACTTCTACGCCTCTGTCTCTAAATACAGGGTGCTGAGTTAAAAATGTCATCACTGGTATAAAAAAAACCTCTTGGTTCAAGAGTGCAGTTTCTTGTCGCTGGATTTAAGAGTCTGGACTCTTGTTTCAATGCAAAATTCGCTTGAATCAATGCAAAATTCGCTTGAAACAAGAGTTCAAGAGTCTTAAATCCGGCGACAAGAAACTGCACTCTTACGTAACTTCAAGTTTGATAAATGTTTGCTCGACCGGACAAAGCCTGCTAATGTTGTATTTTCCTCTCTACTCATCGTGCTCAACAACTTCAAAAAATTTGGCGGAAAATTAGGATTACTTTCGTTGAATCACATCGAGTCAGCAAAGTATGATATAATTTTAAATCCCGCAAAGGTTCATCCCAAAAACTCTAAAAGCTGCAATGGAGATGTCGATAGCTGTTTTCTGTAGTTCTCATTTTTAAATTTTTTTATCTCATATTTTTAGTTTGAAATCCTCGCGTGTCAAGTTGTACTTTGAATTTGATTATCTAACTGCACAAGACAAATTAGCCTCAAAAAATCTACCAAATTGGCTTGTCACAATGTTCGTCCCTTCTCAATACAGCCGAAGCGACCGCAGTGTATACTAGTTTTAAGGGTCGTAGACATACCCTTTGAGTTAGAGTGCACACGCACATTTTACAAGTGTGATTTAAAGATACGACTGACTCAAGCTTATTCCAAAGGTATCCACGTCTCATGTCGCATCGCAATATTGCAGAGGTCTATGTTTTTCCAATTAATGAATCGAGAGGTTAATGAATTACGTGAAAGAATCGAGGACGAGAAAGTGAGTGATACACTGACATTGAACCTTCAGCTCTTATCAATGACCCCAAGCTGCCACGAATCATAAGAAAGCATTACCGTTATGGGCGCTACAATGATACGCTGAATATTTTTGGGACTCCTCTGGCAACATTACATCGGTGTCAGTGATTTCAATTATTATTGACGTTAGCTGAGGCCATTTTACTTTTTATCGCATTTTTGCCCGGTCTTACGACGGGTTGCCCACGTTACGATGCTCTGCAAGTTTCCTTCGTGTCATTTTTAGAGTGTTCAATCGATACTTTGCGAAAGATGCAAAAGCACAAAAGATTGCTGCAGTAGAATCAAGGAACGCCCTCACAAATCGTGATCTTATGAAACATTAGTAGAAATAGAAATTAAATGAATATTTAGGGTATTAGTGAATATTTCTTTTTAAATCCGTAACAATTGCTATCAATCGCAATTCTTTTAGCAGCCAATTGGCACGAGTTAATGAAACCATCCATGACATCCAGGACCCTAGAAAACCCAGGAAATGTCAGGATTGTAATGAACGAAAATTGATGGTCGAGATACATGTTCACGATTAGAAAGGTACTCCTTTCCAACGTTTTGGACAGTGGTTTTTGTATCATTCGAATTGCAAAACAGCGTTTGATGTTTCAATGTGAAAGAAAGAGGGGAAACCAACAAACTAAGGTACAAGACTACGTATTAAGAAATCTACGCTTATAAATAAAACTAGCAACCAACCCGTGCTTCGCACGGTGATAAACCGTCATTAATGAAATTACACCATGTTATAACAATATTTTTGTATTAATATATTTTACTATACCTATTATGCCCATATTTATATTTTTCAATATAATTATTCAGAAGCTACAAAATATTTTTACATATGGGGGCTGTTGTTGTACCCATCAGCAAAAACAAAAAACATGTTTGCGAGTATCAATTTTGTAAATATGGTAGTAATTTATAGACCCAGCAGTCTTGAAAATAAAAAATAAATAACTGTTGTAAGAAGATGTATTTATTAATTTCAATAAATAAAAAAGGCAAATTTTGAGATGTTGCTCTACACTAAAAACATTAAATGAAAAATCATACAAAAGAATAAACTTAAAAAATATAAAATCATGAGTGTGACAGACATTTTGAGATCTTGCGCTAGACCTAAAAAAGTAAATGACAAATCCAACAAAAGAATTATTTAACATTATAAATAATAAATATTAAAAATTTTGGTAATCTCTTGTATTGTTTATATTTGTTTGTAGCTCTGGTATTTATTAATCCTGTAACAGAAAAATATACATATTATGAAAAACATTACACAAAGAAATAAAATAATTTGAATATTGAGGTAGCAAAAATCACTGAAAAATCATTGATACATCAAGCTTTAATCAGCGATTGACGAAATTTTGAGGAAAATCATGATTGAATCACGATTTTTTTTTTGTGCCTTCAAAAGGTCAATCATGATTAAATCATGATTTTTACCTGTTAAACACGTTGCATAGTCGGTTATTGAAGGCGCAAATAATCATGATTGAACGTTGGTAAGATCCTGATTAAATCATTTTTCATTTCTACTTTTTTACCATCATGTTTGAAACCACGCAAGCATTATGCGACCTGCAGGATATGGTTGTGGATTATTTCGAATTTTTTTTTTTAAATGATACTTTTTTAAAAAAATGTAACACAAGTAACAAATCTACAGATGCCCCACTAATTGATGTGCAATTACTAAAAATTATCAAGAAGGAAAAAAAGCTCCAGAAACTCGAACAGAATCATTCAAGGAGCAAAAAATAGTTTCTAAAAAAATCATGATTGTATCATGACAAAATCATGATTTAATCGCAAAAAATCGTTACAACGTCCCAAGAAAATCTCTACTAAATCTTGATTATGCAATGATTTTAAAACAACATGAAAAAAATTCAATCAACTCATTATTGTTGTTCATAACTGTTGAAGCTTTGAAGCGTTTTCAATTCTCTGTGAAAGTTTGTTTGCATTAAATTAACATAAAACTTTTTTATAAACAATATTTTTGGTTTTACAAGTTGGTTGCAGAACAAACAAATTTTCTGGAGAACTAACTCTTGAAAAAGCTACGTATACCTGTCCATGTGAAAAGCAATCATGCCTTAGATCTACACCAACTGTTTTTAACGCTAGACCTTGTGATTTATTTATGCTGATCGCAAAACAAAGTTTCACAGGGAATTGAAAACGCTTAAATTGGAACGGCAAGTTTGATGGAATTATAGGAATTTTGGGAATGAATACTGTTTCTCCTTCATTTGGGTCTGTAATTATTTTTGCTTCAATTAAGTACTTATGTAAAGCAATAATAATTAATCTGGTACCATTGCACAATTTAGGAGGTTTTAGATTTCTTAAAAGCATAATGGGTACACCAACCTTTAAATGCAATGTATGTGGAGGACAACCAGCAGGATTTAAAGTGTTTAAAAATTCAACAGGATACTGAACTGCATTTTTCTGCATTTTTTTTTTTTTTTTCAAAAAAATTTTTACTATGAGCGCATCATCTAACTAAAACCAAACCAGGGTTAAAATGTGCCCTAAAGCTTTCTTGATAACATATCAAAAGCTCGTTTTAGTTAGACGATGAGCTCGGTGTCAAAAAAGCCTCGGATTAATAGAAAACCACGAATTTTCGCTAAAATACGCCTGCAGACCTATGTTTAGGCAACCGTTTAACAGGTATCAAGTGGCCTATGGGCTAAATAATGATTATTTCCGTAAACTATAATGAGTCAACTCGGAAAACCCGCATAAATTTCCAGATTTAAGTTGATGTTATGCTATTAGTGAAAATATGCCTCCACTACTCCAAAATCCGTTATCTTCATAGCTGTTTGTATGGAAAATTCTATTTTTTTTGGACACAATTTAAGGAAATCTCCTTGTAAGAGTCTAAGAAGACTCGATAACTGCCCTCGATAATATACTTAGCGTGCATACAGTTTGAGAGACGTGTTTCCTTAGGATTTTTGCGGATGTCCCTTAAACGTCGATTTTTGTAAAACGTTTTTTTCAACCATGAGCGCATAATCTAACTAAAACTAAACCCTGGTTAAAATGTGTCCTAAAGCCTCCTTAATAACATATCAAAAGCTCGTTTTAGTTAGACGATGCGCTCGATGTCAAAATAGCCTCGGAGTGATAGAAAACCACGAATTTTCGCTAAAATACGCCTGTAGACCTATGTTTAGGCAACCGTTTAACACGTATCCAGTGGCTTATGGGCTAAATCATGATTGTTTCCGTAAACTACATTGAGTCAACTTGGAAAACCCCCCTAAATTTCTAGATTCTAGGAGGGGGCCAAAAAAGGCCCTTATCGATACCCCTCCTTAAGAGACAAATTAATCGAAATTTTGAGAAAATTCAAAGATGAAAATTAATCAAAATAAATTCAACTTACCTGTAAACGAAAATTCAAAGATGAAAATTATTCAAAATAAATTAAACTTACCTGTAAATTTGACCTTGTATTTTGAAATAGTATGGACTAACTCCGGAGATATGCGCTTTGGAAGCAGACAGAGATGCAAAAGCCATACAATTGTTGTACCTCAAAATGTTTGTCATGAAAATGGGTTTGGAGAACAGGTTGCGAGTTGGTCATTGATTCCAGGCTCGGCAATTCTGAGAAGACCATTATGACAACATCTGTTAAAATGGCCGTTCACCTCCTCTTTTTTGAAATTCAAGGCATCACAATACATGGCACTTCACATTTAAAAGTCCGAAATTATTTTCCGGATAATCATTTTCGATAAAATTATCAGTGCTCTGCCGAAATGAATTGAGGTTATTTCCCTGTTCACCCCTACGTCGTACATTATCCATCTCACTGAGATAGCCATCATGCCGCACTTTGCGTCGCGCGGATAAATTGCGAGAAACATTGCCACGCTTCGCCGGACGCCCACGCTTTCGACTCCGATCCATTCCCAATATTAAAACGAAGACGCGCACTTTACTAAAAATTCGGGATTCTCCATACACGACAACAAAATTCAAAAGACGACGCGCACTGTACCAAAAAATCGGAATTCTTCATAAACGACGAATGTCCATGATAACGAACGCCTCGGGCAGCCGAGTCATCAGCTGACCGAGAACGAACAGCACGGGGAAAACGAAAAACCGCGCATCTCCTAGCGGGACGAACGGGATAACCGTTTTTCCCGAGGGGGCGAGGGGGGCCAGGCACGCCGGCCGATCTCTATTTTTTTCCCGCCGTCGGGGGACCGGGACGGTCGAGCCGGTACCACCCGCGCACGGATCGGCCCGGCGCGGCGGTTCGCGCTGAATTTTGACGCAAAGAAAAGGCTTACGGAATTATATATGGTGAAAATCACGTTCATCTTGCAAACGAACCATTTCACAGAATGAGAATCTTCTTTTAAAAAATCCATGGTAACTTTAAGAAATAGTGTGTCTTTGCTTTGAGTTTTTTTTCTTTCCTTTCTTTGGTCATCTTTATTTAAAAAATGAATATGCATTAAATCTCCCTCCCCTTTCCCTCTAATTACATCAACTTTCAAGAATGAACGCAGAACATTCTTAACACATATGAAAATATAACGTGAAACTACAAATTTCGTGATTTCGGCAACACTGCTCCGGTTCGGAATCTCCAAAATTAGACAGAAAAAACAGCTGATCGAGACGCAATAAAAGAAGGGAAACCACGACGACCAGACGACGACGATCGATCGCGGAACACCGCTCTAACACACGGGTCACCCTTTTTTAGCGTGTTTTCAACCCTTAGAATCAAAATTTCGAAAATCGGACGACGAATTGCACCCCTTCAGCACGAACCGCACATGCGTACAAAGTTTCAAGGAAATCCGCCTTCGGGAAGTCGCTGAAACATTGGGTACAAAATTGGGGCCTCTCCTTTATAGTTATAGAAGATTACACCCGAGAGATTCTTGATTGCACACACCCGAGAGATTCTTGATTGCACAGCGAATATGCAACTTTACTTTAAAGTGATCCACATGACCTGAAATGCAAATAATCTCTTGAATCTTTGCATGATTCTCAGAATACGTCCTTTTAAAATCCTTAAGTTTGAGGCTACGTTGACTATCGATTCCACGGAATACGACGTAGATTCAGGGTTCGAGTTTTCTTTCAAAATAGAACTTGTTGTAACTTCAGCTGAAGTTTCAACAAGTTCAACGAGCGAAGTCAGAATACATAAATCTGCGAGCGTTGGTGTGTGTTTTTATTAGCAGCATTCGCCGAATTTCGACTTATCCCTCCAAGACTACGTAAGCCTGTGCTTGGTGTAGGTGTATGTTTATATTACTAGCATCTTTCGATTTTCGTTTCTATTACATATCTGCAGTCACAAATATTCGAATATCGAATGCGTTTGTTCAACCACAGTTATTTTCAAGCGTAATATCAATGACCTCTCGTATGTTGTAAATGTCTGTCACACAACTAAGTGCTGTCGGTGATCTATCTGTCTTTCTGTGATGCATCGTAATTTAGGCTAATATTGATGCATCGTAATGCAGGCTGATATTGATATGCATCGTTCGATGTAACGTTCGTGTGTGTATAAAATTGACCCATTTATTTTTTTATGGAGCACATTTTTATAAAGCTTAAGATGGCAGCGCCGAAAAAATTAGGTATATTTTACGATAATATCCAGAGAAGTATTCAAAGGCTCTGCCATGACGCTAAGATAACTGTTACGTTATGATCATTGGGGTTCTGAGCAGATCTACGGTGTATCTAAGAGCCGATAACTACATTTATGGCTTGATCCTGGAGCAATTGTTACTAGCTTATCGTGGTTTATTATTGGTGCCTCGCCTGGAGACAATAAAACAGTATTTAACTGTCAATTTAAATTCGGAGCTCGTCTAATGTTGTGATCCCTCCATACTGAAGCATCTCTAAAAATAATACACGATTCAACTTATAGCCTCGACCGTTTTATGGCGTCATCGGCACATGTGTTGGTTGCGAACACATGCAGACTGTTTGTCGTGTGTAGGTCCTTTGAGATACAATAAATTTTGCCATTATAATATGATACAGCCTAATACGAATTCTACAGTAGGGAAATAATTTGCTCCATCTGGATACAACGAAAGCTAAATACATGTGTTGGCATCTAGAATTTTCGAATTTTTTCATTTCCTAATATTTTTCTAATCACTGGTATAAAAAAGGAGCTTGGATCAAGAGTCCAGACTCTTAAAAACGTTGACAAGAAAAAATACTCATGATTCAATCGGAAATTCCCTTGAATCGAAGAGCCATGGCTCTTGTATTCAAGGAGAAATCCGATTGAATCAAGAGTATTTTTACTTGTCAATGTTCTTAAGAGTCTGGACCCTAGATCCAAGCTACTTTTTTTACCAGTGATTTTTTGAGATTTTTGGAGACTAATTTCTTCGTAAAAATTCAAGGTTTCCTCTCAGTTTCTCTGATTTTTTTTTTTTTTTTTTTTTTTTTTTTTTTTTTTTTTTTTTTTTTTTTTTACTTACAATAGAACAAAGCAAACATATCCACAAACTACCTTAGTCTTTACTATTGTGTTTTTATCATGAAATAATTAAATATAAATCTCGGTCCACTTAAGATTTTAGAATGTCGCAAGGTGAAGAAAAGTAGATTTCTTCTGAAACGCCGTCGACGCAGGCCGCCTGTACAAACAAAGTAGAAGGGAGGAAAGGAAAAGAAATTACAGGCCTTAAACCCCAATTTTCAGATGAATTTTCCGCTTTCGATGTCGAGGGCCCGAGGATGGCGACCCGCGGACGGCCGTGACGTCGCGTCGGACGTCGAGAGGTCGGTGTCGGTCGCGTCGGAGCGGCCTACGCCAGGCTGTCGGTCGGGCCCTCGTGCTGCGGCTCTGGTTCGCTCTTGGAATCGGATCGGAATATAAATACAAGCTATTTATAGGCTGGATAAGCTCCGTCCAGGATCGGCCGCAGCCTTCCAGTCCGCAGGTCCTGGAGGAGGAGACGGGACTCCAACCCGACTCCTGCCGAGGAGGTGCAACTCCCCCTCTGCCGTCAGCGAGAGAGCAGTAAGTTCATTTATGTATGAGCCATGGTTAGCACATGCTTTTATGTGTCTTAAGGTTCATCCCAGATTTCACTTACTGCTCTTTTCGCTATCACGGCAGCCCTGTGCCCGGCTCCGCCAGTCGGCCGATTCAGCCCCTACGTCATGTAGGCGAAATACGGGAGAGGCACGTCTGGTCCCCAGATCACGGTGACGTCATAAGACGAACGCCGCGAGTGCGGTTCCCAAGCGGATTCTCAGGATCTGAGCTCTCGTGACCATGACGTCGTCGAGGCGGATTGGATCTCTCAGTTCGGAGACGACCCATCTTGGGGAAATTAATTTTTTCAGGAGACGCAATTAAAACTGCGTAACAGTTAGAAAAGGAGTTTTTCTACGCAAAAAACGGAATGCGTAATAGAAGTTACCAAGTTAGGTCGTTTTCTAACTGAATCATTTAATTGTATTTGCGACAGGATCTTTGGGATAGGCACCGCATTTTCCGTGGGAAAATATCTCTAGGAGAACTGAATTAAGTAAAAAAAATTGTCAATTGGCGATTTTGAGTTCCGACGTGGAAACGCTTACTAGAGGATTCGGGAAAAAGCTTCGTACGGGTTTAACGTAATTTATTAACATTTTTTGTATCTCCGCTCCTTTTCTGTTTGCATGTCAGAATTCCTGAACTTTTAACCTAAACATTTTACATAAAACCAAAGAATCTCTGATAAGCAGCTTCAAAACGTCACGCGTCCCTAATGTTTTGAGCTTTCATGGTCAAAATTTCATCAAAATGCCCTTATTTTCTTCCTCTATGCAGTTTTAGCAATTGCTCAACTTTGAATTTTTGAAGATAAGGTCCCTATTCACAGACTCTGTGACATTACAGATGGTGTGATGCAGGTACACTTGAATTGAAAAGCTTTCAAAATTGGAACATGAAAGTAATGCCGCAAATTGATATCTATCAGTGCAGTTTGTCTATTTGACTGCACGATGGACAGGTGAGCGAAAAGGCCATTTCAAATTTGGGCAACTTTTATTGTCAGGATCATTAGTCCTCTATCAATGTGACTACCATTCCACGTAGACTTCGTTTATTGTCTTCATGTTTGGATTTTCCTTGTCATTGTTGGCAACGCCAGCGGCGCTCGCTGAGCAAGCGATGATCTACCTACTTACAAGAGTGGCAACTGGTCATCTGTGACTAGACTCGTGTGCGAGCAGACCCAAGCCCCCCCTCCCGGAGAGTTGGGGGGACCATGGAGATCCAGACGCGGGGCGCTCCACGCGGCGCTGGTTGTGTTTCTGTGTAGGCTGGGCTTAACCGCTTAGCGCTCGGTCCTACAGAATGCCCACAAAGTTTCCGCTCCGCCGTGTGCATCTTCCTATAATTTCAGGTACATTGTAGGAACACAAGAAAAGTCTCAGCTCGTTTCCCAACGCTAAATCCCTCAAAATCCTCTAAAGTCGAGAATTCTTGCAGAAAACTTCCAGAAACAACGCCACTTTTCACCTAGCCATGAGTAACAAGCAACTTTTTGAGCAAAAAATCACCAAATGGTGACTGAATAATGTTGGAGTAAGCATTTTGCAATTTAGGTTATAGGATCCCGCATCTCCCCTCATTGGTCCCCCAGACGATTTTTTTTATAATTCCAGATCTCCTGGGGATCCTTGAAGTCTAAAAGACAAATTTGTAGAGACCCTGAGCCTCTAATTGCAGGTGTTTTTGGGCCTTTAAATTTTACGACTTGGGGCCCTTTCTGACCACCATTCTGACCCTGGTTAGGATGGCTGAAGCAGTCGCTCAACTCTCCGATCATGAGTCATCATTAGACGAATTAGAGGGTTGTTTCTCGAAAAATTTACAGTATAGACAGGATAACAATTTCTGTAGTATATCAGGGTATCTAGCATCAGGATTTTCCCGATTCTATCAGGATTTGATGTCAATCATGATTTAATCCCGATTTCATCAGGATTTGAGGAAAAATCGGTCGTAAAATCAGGACTTTAGGAAAGACAGATCGGATTTTTTTATCGAAATATTTTTTATGTTTAGAAATTTTAAATTTTATCCGCCAAAAATTAGGAATTGGAAAAATTATGAAATCAGAATGTAGCAGTAAAAAATCAGGATTTTCCAAAATGTAAAAAAACTAGACACCCTATTTATAGTTCGCCAATACTGTTTCTCATGTGATGAACGTGAAAAGTAGGGAGCAAGTAGAGAGTTAGTAGATAGAAATAAAGAAGTTGATCCGATTTCGGGGGGCGCGTACCCGACCCGTTTGCTGAGCACCCTGTATGTAGACATGGACGAGAGACACATGTAATACCGATCCGACCACGCACTCGATTGTAATGTGTACTTAATATAATTTATGCTCCAAGTGGCGAAAGATGCTCGACGCTCGTGCGGAGGGGGCGCCCTGTCTGGTCCCTGCGCCCCGCGCCCCCGCCACCGCCCCCTCCCTCGCTCTCCCTCTACCCCTTTTCAATTAATTTTCGTGCCCGCCGTTTCGCCGATTGACCCGATTTCAACCCCCTCAGATTTGTCGCGGCTGCCCCGGCCGCCCCGGCCGCATGCTGAGCGAGCGCGTCATGCAATCGACGCAACCTCAGCAACACCCAACACCTACCTGGATCGCCTGATTCTGTGCTGGCAACCAACAGTCACCTGTTGGAAATGGAAATCGGGATCTCGCGATTGATTTAGTGATTTACGCCTGAGGGTGAACTCGACTTGATCTCGCAAGGAGGGTCTAATTGAGGAGTTTCCCGAAAAAAGGCGCACATTGAAAAATCGCGTTTTTTGAAAAATGAAATTTTTTGAAGTTTTAATGATCATTTTCGGGCCGTTGGCGGTGATTTACATCGGAGCTTGGACTCAAATTTTCGATGTAGGTCACTGCCAATAGCGTTACAAAGTAATTATGAAAACCCGAAATGCATTTTTCTTAAACGCGATTTTTTTGCTATTGGCTCTTTTTCAACAAGCTCTTCAATTTCGCTGGATCATCTTTGAAAGTGCTTATCTGTCTGCATATCTCTCTCTTACGTTGTTTCGTAGACGAATCAAAACAGTTTGTTCCGTTTCACATCGTGCAGTCCAACTGACCTGCATGGCAGGGAGCTGACATTTGATATAACCTTGAAAATCGGAAAACTTCAACAATATTAGCCAATTATATCCAAGCGAAAAAATATTAAGACCATCTTGAAAATTTGGCATAAACCCCGTTGTTTTTATTCATTCTCAGGAACTTAACATTAGAGTGAACTAAGTGACAATCGTCAAGTTTTGCAGCAACAGACTGTACACTGAAAAAATAGCTCTGTTCACAAACCTCCTGCACCCATGCACTTTCTTTGTTACAGCTACAGAAGTTTCCGTAATGAGAACAGAGTAGTCAATGCTTACGACCAAAGTTCTGTTCTCACAACAGAAAAGTTCTGTGAATATAAGAAAAAAACTGCAGAAGCCCTATAAACAGAAGGTTCTGTTATCAAAACCGACTATTTTTTTGCGTGTATAACAGGGAATAACGTTGTTCTCGTGAATGTGCAGGGTGAAAAAGAGCGTGCAATCACGAGTGTTGACACTGGATAGCATGGTTCATGTAATGCCCACGTATTCCTTGCTTGTTAGACTCAAGTTTTTCCGCACACATTGGTGCGAATTTCTGAATGAAGTGGCGTTCTTCGAATAGCTTAATCAGGGACGCCTCCACTGATTATTATACCTTCGAAAATTTGAAGGAGAAGCCATAACCATTCCACGGAGCTCGAGTGTCGGTTGGTGGTACCAGTAACCGCGGGCCGCGCCAGCGAACATGAATGACGAAAGAATTTTAAGAGTGGCGTCCACGGATCAGGTTTCAAATTGGATTCGCTGAATTTCTAATTAAAATTGTTCTCGGCGTAATCCCAGCTTTCTTCGTTGGTTCACACTTACTTTTTCGAATGTTTTATTTATAATGGAGGAAAACGCAGCGGAATTATTGTCCTTATGGCCTGATTTAATGACAGCCTCTTCGTTGCAAGCGGTGATTTGATTTTATTGAAACCCAGTGATGCAGCCGAACCAGCGAGAACCGTTACACTCGAGAGAAACAACATTTCACTTCTCTTGAAATAACATTTTTTTATATTTTTTGCACCATATTAAAGAAAAAAGCGCTGTGCTGACAAGATAAACCGTGAGAGATAAAATCGTTTTCTGTAGTTTACAATATTAACTATAAGCACTATACTCGTCTAGGTTTATTCGGGGGCTTAATGATACCTTTGTGAAAGATAGAGCGACGCGCTTACATCATAGTAATGTAAGTGTTTTAAGTTTATCTCTCTATGAAAATTTTTACGTACCTCGGTGTGTTACCTGCACAGCAGACTTTTCGTGAAAAAAATGTTCACTTCATAGGCGCGTTTGTAGCGTAGTATATGTCTTTAACGCTTTGCTGCTTTTCCTCTATCGTGTGAAAAAATTCATTTCTGAAATATTTTTTTTGCTCATCAGCGTCTGATTTTTGTTAGTACCTATTATTAAAAATTTATTTCTGGATTATTTTTTTTTTTTTTGGCTCATCAGCATCTGATTTTCATTTGTATTTTTTTCTGTGTTCCAGAAATTCTCTAGCAATGAATTCACAATGTTACCTATCAAAAAGGAGTGCCTCGATGAAGCCTGCGGCTCAATGCAAAAAGTGCCTTCACTTAGTGACCTTTCCGACCCGGAAAACTCAGTTGGTAAGTTCTCACGAAATTGTTATTTTTCATTCTTGCTTTTTGCATGAACCGCTCCTGTAGCTTTTTTTCTTGTTTTACGGTAATCTCAAAATTAGCGGCAGCAGAAAATAACAAAATAGGAGAGTATCAAGAATTCGATCAATCGGGTCATCAGAATGAGGGAATAAAAGAAAAATTGGATCACCATTTGACCATTTGAATTTAGAAAATAAGACGTCGTCATCATTAAAATGGTTGTCTATAACTTAAAATTTTCATTGAGAAGAGGATTGTATCGGGAAATTTCAAACGTTGAAGCGTCATTTTCAAAAAATCGGTAAAAAGTCAGGAAAATATCAAAGTTTTTCGAGATGAAGACGCATTTGCCTCTCTTAAGCAATCCTTGCGTTGTTTGCAAAGATTTCAAAGAAAAATCCTCACCATCCTCTTTTGAGTTCTCCAAACTCCTCTCGAAACTGTCGTTGACCTGTGTCGTCATCCTGTCCAAAATTCCTCTCTCTCTCCAAGTTCAGACCGTGCGAAAGATGAAAAGTAATTCGTGTGAATTTCCTTCGAATCCGCGAATTCACTTGTGCGAACTGCATTCAAGTAGCTCGCTGAAAAAGTCGGAAAACATTTCATTCTAATGAATGAATCGGATGAATTCCTCTTTCGCCGCGACATTTTCCCCGTTCATTGATGTCTCCTCGGAAAGATGCCCCGGGGGGCATTAGCCCCGCCGTACAAGGACTTCGGCATGCTGCAGTAAGAAGATTAAAGCCATTAATTTATTAACGATTCGCGCTCGGTGCACGGGATGATCCCGCAGTATGCATACATCAAAGAAGCTCCTCGAGACAGGGGTGCCCATAAAATCTGTGAGAATCGAGGAAATTAGTTGGCGAATTTCCGAAGAGCTTTGCCAGGAACAGGCGAAAAAATGGATTAAACCGGGACGAACATCTGAAATCGTCCGCCTCTTGCGTTCCCACGGCTTTCTTTCTCGGTTATGTTTTCATTTATCTTCGTTTCGGAAGAAGAAATGGAGCTCAATCGATTATATGTCAACGTTGCCAACTTTCGAAAAGATAATTTAATAGTTGATCGGTTATAATTTAAATGATCAGTGCCCTCAGGGAATCCGTCTCCAACTACAACCCTGATTGTCATTAACCTTGACTGCCACGTTAAGGAAGATCACCGTAAGAGCCTTCGAACGTTGCCAGGTTACCTTTGATGAAGGACGAATTTTTTGGATACGTATGTTTATTTTTCAGGGTAACACGTTTTTGAATAGTACGGGAAAACGGGAAAAAGTCCAGGAATTTTACCCAACCTTTAAAGTTTGAGAAAAACTCGGTAATTTTACTGCGGAACCGTGAAATTCGTCATTTTAGCTAAAATAATATACTAACTAATTTAAATGAGAAATCATGAAGAACACAAAACAAAACCAAAATAACATTCTAAAGTCAGGGAATATCAATATCTTAAGGAACATGTCACCCCGTTTTTCTTCTAATATCAGGTACTTTTATTCGCAATTTTATCTAAATTATCTGATAATTTAAGGGGAAAATATTCAAAACTTTTCGCAGTAATAACTATTTTATGGGGAGAAGTTTGGCAAGTCTGGATGTTCAAACAGTGTTTTTCCTTTTGGCGGCAGTTGAGCTGTCGGTAGCGCATGCAGTCGCCTGATGAAAGTAAGGATTTGAATACAATTTGGCAACCCTGGTCGATGGTTCCAAGTTCACCAAAAAAAACTTGTCAACATGTGTTGAGTGGTGAGCAGATTGAGCCGGCAACAATTTTCTCACGGAAAAATTTCGGCAAGACGAGATCTGATCTGATTGCGGGACTGATTGGACGGGTGCATAAATTAGCGCGGCGGACGGAACTGATCGAGAGAGCCATGAGAACGCTGCGAGTCAAATCAGGCCTCCCCAATCAGGCGACCAATTAAGAGCGTCAATTTATCTTGCACCGTACTGCAATTGTTTCCCTCTCATGCATGAGTCATAGTCATAAGAGAGTGGAGACAGCGTGTATTGTGCAGCATGTGTAATGAGAAATTGAAAGGAGTTAGTAATTTTGGAGCATGAGTATGTGCAATTTTCTGAAAAAAATTGGAACCTTGGAAAATAACTTTCCAGCTTCCACGTTTCCACGCACCCACTCGCCGGCTTTCTCCATTTTTCTGATCGGCTTTCCAAAAAATTATCTTAGATCAAATCAAGGGGGCCTTTCTTTCTCTTCTTGTTTCCTGTGATTTTTGGCTGTTGACCCCTAAAAATTGCCAATATTTCTAAATTTCAAATGCTTTTCCACCTTTCCATGATCGAGCATTTTCTACACGCCGGATTCTACGTTCCAGACGGTCCAAAGCTTTGAAAGTGTAAAAACCACTCCTCAGATTCATGAGTGAAATTCATCGCGCAATTAACCCGACAAAAAACCAACATTCGTAAGCTGCCGCTAATGATGTGCATGCTCCACAGACAGCATCGCGCGTTTTTTTCCTCAACTTTTTCAAGTAATCGTAGCCCCTTGACTTCACCCGATCACAAAAAAACGGGTCGAAAAATGCCTCGTTGAAAAAGAGCATGTTTTTTTTTCGCCGGTTTCCACGTCAATCATCCGTGCCGAACGCCGAGCGTAGTAAAAGCGGGGACGGAGGGGTGGGGGCAGGGCGACGGCCGCCAAGTGATGAGCGATAGTAGTGCGATGTACTTGAACTTGAGGATGACCGATTGCAGTAATTAATCTCCCGCTCGCCGCTGTACTCGCCGGAGTCGTCGCGATGAATCGATGGATCTGCCATTTGAACCCTTTGAAAAGAATCGATTATCAGGGTAGAGATTCATGATCGATTCTTTACTATAGCTTCAAATGGGAAAATATCGATCTCGGGACCGAGTTCGCAACCCCGTCGATAAGTCGACGATTTTTCTCGCGCTTTTCCACCTTCGCCGACGCGTCCTGGCGTGCGTGAGGACTTGAGGAGGGCGCGAAGTCTGGGAAACTGGACGGAGACTAATAGAGACCCTCATCTAGCTCGCGGCGATACGTGCAATTTTTACTTTCGGAACTTCGACACCGTGTTCTTGAAATAGACGGATTCAGTGACTACATTACAGTACCTCAGAGCCAAAAGATGCCTAACTCACATTTTCGGAAAATTCGAGTCAGTGGTGTTTTTGAAATCTCTATTAACGGTTTCTTGTGTTTGGATAATTTGGTAGCCCTATCTCACGCTGATTTTGAGATATGGAGTTTCAAAAATTGCGATTTACTCTGGAATCAATGGGGCCGACGCGCAGTTTTCTCCTGATATTTCGAATATACTAAATTAGAGGTGGGTACCTTTTGGCTCTGGGGTGCTGATTAGATAATTCATCCTCCCACCAAAAAACTCTTTTTACATCGACATTTTGACGCGTTTTTCCCATTTCATGAAATACATATCTCGAATGGCACTTATCAGTCTGTTACTGTTTCGTCTGTGGTTCTGGACCGGTAATGTAATAACTCGTCCGTTTAACAAACGCAGGGTTAGAAGTCCTGGAAAAGTCAGGAAATTTTGCCTAACCCTGAAAAGTCAGGGCAAATGCAAGAACTCTGCAACGAAACCTTTAAATCTTTCTCCCAGCCCTCGCGCTAAAATTGTTTTCAGAAAAGAATTTTCTGAAAAAACATACAAATAAACAAAAATATGTATGGAAAAATCAGGGAATGTTATGTCCAAAACCCCTGAAAAGTAGGGAATTTTGCTATCCAAGGAAACTTGTCACCGTGAGACGAAGCCTCACGTTGATGCTTAGCCTGAATATAGCTAAAAAGAATCTTGCTGTCCCCGTGAAAATTTGAAGCCCCTGAAAGTTAGAGTTCCTGCCATATTGACCTAATGCCAGGGAAAAAGCAGTCGATACTTCTTGCTAGACTTGCTGGTCGAGTTTCCCGGGGACAGTGATTGATACACACGGACAGTCTGTTAAAATCACGTGAGAAGATCTTTCCTGTGACTCATTGAGGATCGGTTGAAAAGTGGAGCTTAACCTAGGAGTTAATGGCGAAGATGAACGTTTGAAAGCTTAGCGTGAATAATGGATCACATTACGGTGTTCGTGGGAGATACTGAAAAAATTGAATGCAAATTTCCCGACCAATGCGCGCGATGCATCTAACGCGGTCGCGGTTGTGAGAGAATGTGAGTTCTGGGCGATCGGAGTAATTATGTTGTTATATTATAACGACGATGAATCCAGGCTAGCGGCAGCGATGACAAACTGTGCCGCATCGGTCAACTGTCTCGTCCAGGAATCTACTAGCTCCCAGAAACTATCAGTAACCCTGTAACCATTACTCTTAAAGACTTCGTTAGCGCATACGCTATACGAGTTAGGATTTCCATGAAAGGACTTTTAAATATGTAGCAGTGAGTTGCCTTTCCTAAATCTCCACAAGTTGAAAAAAGAGTATTTGTATATCTCATTCCGTGTCATCAATTTCTCACTCCCAACAGTCAGCGACCTAAAAACCATGGTCAATGGAAAATGTCCTCCAAGCCGCTTAATTTAGGCGGATTTCCTTCTGATTCATGTAAAAATCCGTTCGAATCAAGAGTATACTTTAGTAAGTAAATTTTTCAATAGTCCGAACTCCAAATCCAAGAAACTTTTTTTCTAGTGTCGATAGTAAACCTCGCACTGAAAATAAAAAGTTACGGGCTATACAGACATATCGTCCGCTCCGGGCTCCGAGGCCGAAAGTTCCGGGTACTGGAGCCGTAGCTTCGACTGCTCCGAGTGCCATGCCGGCAACTTTCGTTCTCTGAGCCCGGAACGCGGACGGTATGTCTTCTATCGCCCGTAAGTACGGCTTCCACGGCCGGAGTTTTTTTTCTTTCGGTGCGGTGATGGGTCATTTTCTATGAAGTTGTTTTTTGAGGGTTTTTTTTGCCGTTTTACTTAAATTTTTCGATTTGAAGAGGCAACAGAGGGCGAGCGCTCGGATCTGTGATACTGCGACTCCCTTTTGTCTTGTAACTCTTGAATCACTTGATTAGTGTGCTGGGTAGAGCGCTGCCCCTGCCCCTGGCCCCGGCTGAACTGCCGAGCGTATTGCATGCTGCATAATAATCCTCCAGATGCGTCGCGCTTTGACACGCTCGCGCTCTTTGTCCCACCGACGCACAGTGAATCCAGTCAATTCAAGAGATCGGACTTTAAATTTTTGGCTAAACCTTCAAATTTTAATGTTTACTTCGTCACAAATTCAATTTCAAGGAGTGTTTTTGAAAGGAAACGCCATGAGAAAACCAATGGAATCGCACATTAAAACTTTTTTGTTTCATATTTTCGAAAATATAAGCTTTCAAAGTTTCCAGATTTTGTTCGAATTCTCCGAATGACTCGGTCCACTGTGCGACGACAACGCGCGACGCGACACGAAGCAATGCACTGACGAACTAGTTTTGCAATGACCAAGCAAGGAGCATCTCTCCTCTCAATTGATCCGCTCGTCCATAAACGAGGATTTATATTTTATTCCTTCACACGTCAGTTTTTTATTGAAGCCCTGAATCGGGAAAGAAGCTCTGAACTTCATGACGTAATCGCTGTGGAAAAATGCAGTGTACTTAAAGACGTGAACTCCAGACTTAACTTTCGAGTACCGTAGAACTCCTACAATCCGTTTCTTTTCTTTCGGAAATTCAATTTCACCCAAGACCCTAACGACTCTTACTCCTTGGCCTATGAGGATATGCACATTAAACAATTGAGTTTGTAAAAGCAAAGGTCATTGCCCTTTAAGAATCAGGTCCATTTGAATCAGGCGTGCAATTCTTATAGAATCCTGAGCAAAATCCCCTGATAAGCTAATTTCACTGCCGATGCTGAAAAAGCAAGAAATTCTCACGAATTTTTCACTTAAAATTCGAACCGGAAATTATTACCTGCGCTCATTGAAAAAGCAGCATTAATTTACGAAGCCCCCTGACCCCTCCTGAAAGAGGACCTCAGGAGTTGGGTCCGTCGCGACTTTCAGCGTCACCCACGTGTGAACACGGTGTCTTGGTCATTTCAAGACTGGTTGCGTGTCCTGGCATAAATTTCAGTTCATTAAAGGAACACTCGGCTAACTTTTTTCAACGCCCCTGCGACCCTTCTCGATGAGAGTGATTTGATGAAACACTTACTCAATCCTGTATCGCAGCGAACTCGCGCTCTAGTAATTCGAGGAGTCGAGCGCAGTGCTTGCACTGATTTCCGTGCTATATCGAGCCTTGAGTGGGTACTTAACAAGTAGAGTAAAACGAAGACAAAGGTACATAGACAGCCCAAAACGGAAATAGAACAAGAAAACGAGGAAGCAGTGGAAACAAGGCTAAAATACATAAAAATACACGGGTCAAAAAATACATGCCGTCTTTCATTACCAATATACCATGTAACGCCGTGCTGGTTTCTTTTGATTTTAATTTGTTTTTTATTTTTTTATTTTTCTAGCGGTTGGTAATGGTGTCGTGTGACACCGAAACGTCCCGTGTATTTTTATGTATTTTAGCCTTGTTTCCACCGTTTCCTTGTTTTCTTGTTCAAATAGAGTGAAGCGTAGTGCTCAGTGCTTTCATTCTATGACCGTCAAAAGTTCCGGGGTTCTTTTTAAATCGTTTCAAAATTTCCAAGTAAGTTCCAGAAAATCCAGAAGATCCGGAAAATTTCGGGACTTTCAACAGTTCCGGGAAAAATTCAGGAAAATCTCAAAAGTTCCGGAATTCGGAAATCCGGAACTAGTTTCGAGAAATGGGAGCACTGATCGCGCGTGTATCACAGGGCGCTTTCTGAGGTTTGAACTCGAAATTTCAGTGAGTCCCCTCCCCCCCCCCTTCCCACAATTTTCACAACAAACTCACTATCAGAGAATTTTCCGCGTTACAGTCCTAACCAAGTAAGTTCACGCACTTTTAGACTGCGATAGAAGATCTTCTGACGTCACTTTAGTATGTAAAGTGAATGGAAGGAGCAAGATGGCGAATCCTCTGTCTCAGTCTAAGGTGCGTAGACTTATTAGTTGGCGCGGACTCTATAATAGAATGAAAACAAGCTTAATTTTCTCAAGGGAAAAGGAGGAGAAGAAAGAGAGCATGCTAATTTTGTTGCACAAATAATTGTGTTCGCGTATCCCTCCTACCTTCAACCGATAATTACTCTGTTGTGCCGAGGAAAAACGAAGTATGAGCATTCCAACGTTGCCATATTATCTGTCAGGAAATATTTAATTTTGAGTAAAGTTATGGATAATTTTCCTTGAAATTTTCAGACTCTTTAATGAAATGACGAACAAAATTTTCGGAAAAATTTTTGAGGGAAATATTTTCAAATTTCCCCGAAAATTCGTGTTTTTCAAAGGAGATTTGGCATCGTCTGCAGGCTAATACACCGTTCTTCTTCAGCACGGCAATAATAGTCTTCGATTTCTCAGCATGTTTCGAACTGAGCCTAAATAATTCGAAAATTGAACCGTGTGAAAAGCCGCTCATACTTTTTTTAACAAGAAGATGTCGTATGCAGAAGAAGGGTGCTCTTACAAGCTCGCAGAAAAGTGTGAACAAGTTGCATTTGCTCCCCGTTTAAGATGCAAGGAAGGAAGGGGGGACGAGAGATGCTCTCTGTGAGGAAAATAAGTGGTGCGATTAGGATAATAACGCGTATCCTTATTAAAGTGAGCTTTAGAACTCTAAACTTCGCGCAGTTCGAAGATCTCCACTCCGCACTTCTCTTGCCCAAGTCTAATCGGAGCTCAAAGCGGCAAAGTTCCCCAATCTCTGTGAATGGTCCTTTTCAAGTAACCGCCTCAATGAAGACCTGGCTTTGAATTCATTTGGTTCCCAAGGGTTAGGTCTTGAGAGCATGAACCTTTCGGAGAAGAAGAAACACATTTTTGAAGCGATATGCACTGAAAAATTGTCCAAGAAACCCCCTTTAACACATGATCACCACCTTATTGGCACAATCAAAATATAGACTGCTCATGCGACCTGTTATCCGTGCATTCTGTAGTACGTAGTGAATAAGTCTTCACTGTGCATAATCTATTAATACTTCGTGACGTAACGAAGTGAACTTAATATCATAAAATATCGAATAATTATTATAATAATTAATGAATAATAATAAAAATAATAATAAAAATAATATAAGAATATAATATATATATAATAATATATTATATATAAATAATATAAGAATAATAATAAAAATTATAATAATTATAATTTATTCGTTGCATAAAATACATACACGTAACCGTGTGCATTTGAAATCATTGTAAATACTCCATTGCTTTACCTAATAAAATTGTTTTCACGTGGAGAAAAATTCGTAAAATGCGTGATTACGTACTAAAAAGGCCGCGCGGTTGAATCATTAAAACTGTGCTGTTTCAGCCAGTATTACTTTGTTTCTTTAACTGATTTTTTTGCCTATAATCACAAGTTCTAGCGACGGGTAGTTCTTTCTCCCGTGTGAAAAAGGTTCATTTTGGCGCCTGTGAACCCGCAATCTTGTGAGGTCGCTCTCCATCCCTAATGAGTCAATTAATTGGGAACCACTGGTTTAAACGGTAACCCCAGTAAGACAAGGCCCGGAGGAATCCGCAGAGGGAGGCAGAGGGGCTCTTCTGGAGATCGGGAACAGGGGACAAAGTCTGGCATCTCTCCTGCGCCCCTGGGTACGGCCACCCTCTCCTCGCCTCTCAGCCCCCTGGGTACGGCCACTCTCTCCTCGCCTCTCAGCCCCCTGGATACGGCCACCCTCTCCTCGCCTCTCAGCTTCTCATTTTAACTGTCATCCCCACAATTTATAGACACCTCCTCAACAGGCCGTGTTTTCAAAATCCTTAACACGCTCGTCACCGGTGAAAGGCGCATATTCTTGAAAATGTTTCACCGGATTTATTGTTTTCCACACTCCGTGTTTCAACATCCCTTACCTTTTATTAATCTCTCCAGCTCTCGACTTTTTTATTTTGTTTTTTGGATTCGGTCCGAAGAGATCTTTCACACATGTTAATTTGATGGAGGGTCCTTGGCGTCAGGGGCTCGATATTTTCTCTGACTAATGTGTTTTATCTGTTTGTTGCTCGTGTTTTGATATTATGCATTTTCGTGAGATAAACCGTCGTTCGAGAGAACTGCTGCCATTTTTGCGAGGAATTGTCGGATTTTCCTCAAGAAGCATCGGAATCTGTGTAAATGATATTATTAAGGGGAAAGGATCCCTTTACCCTTATAATTAAAAAAAAAAAAAAAATCCCCAAGAAGCTTATGCGCTGATACGCGCTGTTTCCAAAAATTAAATGTATACATATGTAAGTGTCCATTTAATTGTTTGTGTCACGTCCATTTGATAATAAAAATGGCAACTCTGCGCGAGAGATAGGGGCTCATTGACTCCCGGCCGGAGGCTGTGCATGGAAAGCTGAAACCGTTTTTCCTGTTCGGTGACAGATAACTTTCAGCCTCGGACGGGTCTGCGTTCGATGAGCTTTCACTGACAAGCAAACAACCCGAATTTTTTCTTCCTCATTTTTTTAAGTAAAAATAGGTCACGTCAATGGCACAATGCGACGGAGGTCATGGAAAAAAAGACTGCCGCAATTGCTGAAGAAGAGTCGAATGATAGCGTTTATTTTCATGGTTGGAGCAGGGTCACGAACTGGCTACTTGCAAGTTCAGCGCGGGTTATTGTTCGTGTGACGCGAGCGTTGACTTAGGTCAGTTTTCGTAGCGTAACTTTGGAGCTACTGATAGAAAGTTCAAAGGAACCTCCGAGACTCCGTCTCCCTTTACTGAGCTCATGCGGTTGGAATTCGACGAACACGTGTGAACAATGTGCGTGCGTATTTATTTTATCGTTGAGCCGGCAAAATACGTTGCATTCCATGTCCTTTGATAACTAAGTTGCTAGTATCAGTTTCTATTTAGTACTCGAGAGTTTTTAAGCTGCTTCGCAACACAAATAGCAGTTAAAGGGTTCTTAACAGGAGAAGAATTATCAGAAAATACATATTCAAGTCCGAAAATCTCAGAGTTTTTGGATGACCGTGAGGAAAATATAGATAGTCAGGCTAAGTTTTTTTCATTTTATTTTTCAACTTTATTTATTTTTTTTATAATTTGTTTTTCAATTAAGATAGATGCACAGCCTTCAAATTCCATCTTGTTAGTCTGGAATTAAAAATGAAATAAATTGGGTTTTTTAAACATGTAATTGGAATTTTCGTGTCAAATGTCAAAAATTCACCAAAAACTATGGAAGGGGAAAAATTCCCATCCTGCGTAGCTATAATTTTGAAACTCATCAAAATTATTATGATTCCTAGAGGAAAAATAGAGGAAATAGATAATACTCAGAAGACTAAATGATTTAAAAATAGGGTTAGTTTTGAATCAATGATTCTTGTCGAACCATGTCGGTACTCAGAAAATCCAACCCGTTGGTTGAAGAAAATTCAGTCAAAGAAAGTTAAGCCTTAAATCGGAGGTACAAATTCTATCAGTGTTAAGTGAAATACAAATCTGATGACTTATCCAAAAACCTTGATATTGGCTTGAGATTTAGTGAATTCAGTTCTATTTTTGATGTTCTACAAATTCTGAACTTAGGAGTATAACTTTTTAACCCTCGAAAATTTCCAGGAATTCCTCTTAGATCTCTCTTCAGCCCAGCTCTAGAGCTCAGCCTCCGTATCCAAATAACTCCGCGTTACGTTTCGATTCTCAAAGTTATCCAATCCAAAGTTGTTTCATTCATCCGTCGGCTGGAAACTTTGAAGCTTTCGATCGGGCTCGGAGCGCGGTGCTTCGCCTCCGCTGCCCGCGAGCCGAGCACTTTAGATTACGTGAATGACTCAAAGATCGACTTTCGTTGTTGTGTGTAGGTGACTCACGCTTACATTAGGTTTAAAATAAGTGTTTTCGCCGCGTTGCAAAATCGCGATCGCCGTCACGCGTCACGCCGACACACCGACGCGGAGGGGCCTCAGCCCCGGGTTTTCATTCGCCTCTCGCTCCAATGTAGCCCTCGCCTCACCCCGCGCAACCCTCGTGGGAAATCGGCGGAAAATTCTGCCAGCTGCCCCGTGTCGAGCACATCTGTTGCTCATAAAAATAGGACATGCCTCGGAATGAAACCATAAACTCCGAAGACAATATCTTTTTAAGACTGCGCACTAACAATCTTAACAGTGTAATCGGGTGCAGGGTGTCTAGTTATTGAGAACACCGGGAGAACCGGGAAATGGCCGGGAATTTTTCTGGTGTCAGGGAAATCAGGGAATACGTCAGGCTATTCGCTGAAATTCGGCATGTCAGGGGATCTCATTACGCAAGCGATTTTCGTGTCAGTGAAATGTCAGGAAAATCGGAAATGTTTTGCGAATTTACACTTCCGGACATTTCTTCCAACATTTCTACCAGAATTTCGGCTGATGTAGGGTGTCTAGTGACCGGGAGAACTGGGAAAATTCAGGGGTTTTCTAAGTGTCAGGATAATCAGAGAAAACGTCAGGCTATCCGCAAAAATTAATGCGACATGTCAGGGAATTTTAGTACGCAAACGATTTTCGTGTCAGTGAAACGTCACGAAAATCGAAAAACAAGGATTTTTTAGAATATGTTTTGCGAGTTTTACTCTTGGGGACATTTCTATTAGAATTTCTGCTGATTTCTTTTAAAGGAAGATATTTACGCGGGGTCTATGAAATATATAATCTCTAGTTGAGCCCCCCCCCCCCCCATAATTTCCTGTGAAAATCTCTCATTGTTTTCTAAATGAAACAACATCCACCTGCACCTTCAAATACCATTTTCTTTTTATAAATAAAATATTTAATTGATAAAATCTCTGTTGAGACAACCCGTTTTTCTGGTCAGAAATAGTCAGTGTTATGCAGCACACATGTGTATGTATAGAACATTCTACGGCTCAAATATACCCTACCTCCAATAATTATACTCATGACGACTCATTAACAATTATCAATGTCACCTGATCTTTCCGAAAATATTTCTTGAAGAGTGCTGTTCAAAGAATAGTAGGAGGAGCAGCGGGTGGGAAACTACTTATCGCGTTATCACGCAGTATTTTCTCTTACTTAAGTGGTGGCGTGATCCCATGAACCGTTTCGAAAAAGAAAACCTCGCACTGTTAATTAGGGCTTACTCTTAACTAAATTTGATAAGAATCTTTAGTCATAGGTTGCTTTGACCAATGTAGAACGCCAGCCCGTAACTTGAATTTTTCAACTTTACTAATTTTTCAGTCGGCACCAATTTAATCAGCGTTATTTGAAATTTTTGGAGAGTGATTTGATTTCATACGACTCTCAGCAGATATTTTACGTGACCTCGAAACTGATGTGTGCATTTTTTAGGATGCGCGAGTTCATCCTGCTTATCTGCCCACTTAGAACATTGGAATTTTTTGATTGATGAAAGAATAAATCAGAATAAATGACTACATGATAAGAAAACAAACTATATTTTAAAAGAGGGAGAAAGGTCGGGAAATCAGCATTACTTCACTTTTATTTCAATATTTTTCAGGGCATCAACATCACTATATGTAATAACAGGGTGTCGAGCATCAGGATTTGCCCGATTTTCTGATTCTATCAGGATTTGAGGAAAAATCTGTCGTAAAATCAGGATTTGAGAATAGTCGGCCGTCCGATAAGATTTTTTTATAGATCCATTAAAATGAAGGTACATTCGTCTAATTTTTCTCCGCAAAAAATCAGGATATGATCAGGATTTGGAAAAATTATGAAACCAGGATTTAGCAGTCAAAAATAAGAAATAATCAAAATCCCATCAGGATTTCCCAAAAAGGAAAAAAAGTAACACCCTGAATAATTATTTCTCATTTTTCTGCTTTATGGTGTAAAATCGTCTTTGTGTTCTGTTCGTGTGTGTGAAAGCGAGGAGTCCAGAAATTATTCTTCATGTTTACAACGCAGTTTTCGCCCGAAGCAGTAGGTTCGGCAATGTCGTAAGCGTAGAATTTCGCGAGGCTAGGGTATACACGTTCTACGTGCTAAACTAAAAAGAATCTCAGTTTATTTTCCCACGATGACGCCCGTGCGGCCCGTGAGAAATTTGAAGCACTCGCCGATCGAGGCGAACTCCGCTTTACAGCAAGAGCCTCACTAATTGTCTGATAGGGCGCAGCACTGCTCAGCTGCGAAGCGTGATGGTCTCGAGGTTCGTACTTTGCCTGCTAGGTAGCGCTACATGACTGCGGGCGCTCTCCTAGTTCTACGCTTTCACGATAGAGAGCGTTGCTCGTACTTATGAATGGAGTCCAGCGTTACGAGGCGTACTACGTTCATTCATTGAAATATGCAAGCGCAGCAGCATGTGATACTGTTTCTCTTTTGTCGTGACCCATTTCTCTGGTGTTGCGAGTTTCTGAGGATTTTTTTTTTTATTATCATTAGTTTCGTTTTGCCAAACCAATAACGAACATTTTTGGTCCTTCGGGCCGGATCCGAATCAACAGCTTAATCTACGATTCAAGTCCAAACGTCATTCCTCCATTCCATTCTTTTAGATACTCGCACACACCCAATTTTCGAATACACAAAATTTTGATGAGCAAACGACTTCATTGTTTAAGCCTGAGTTCCCGCCGATATGCGACAATCCTTTTGAAATTATGACGGATGGACACTCGTTTCTTCTCTTGCAATTGAATATTTTTTCGAAAATGAAAAGGAAACATTCAAAATGGGGTCACGGCGATTTTGTTTCGGACGGCTGTAAATTTTAAGGCGCGTTCAGACAACATGCCGAGCTGCTTGTCAGGCCGCCTAACGTGCAGCGTAACTAGCCTCTCGACAAGTGTTATATTAATTTTTCTCTTCAACAAGATTTTTTCGAAGCCCTTTTAAAAAGCATATTCATTATTAATTTTTTGAGTCACAAGTTTTAACGTTTGCTTGAGAGAGAAAGTGTTAGTGTAGTATTGGGACTGTAAAATAATAACTTTGTATGATGAACTCGTATGCGTTTCGATACGAATACAGTAACACTTGTGTTCCAAGACTTCGATTTATACTTTTCAGCTTCCATTTTTGGTGGGATAATCGTATACTGCATACGTATAATTTTTCATGGCCACTTATCAGGAGACTTTAACGCCTGAGAAGAAAAGTACATATAGTACGAAATGCGTTGATTGTGAGCCAAGGTGACGTCATAAAGCTTCATCGCGCAGTTTACTTTCACAGTAGAGGGACTAAAGGCACCCAGACTTATACTTCCCTTCTAGTACTGAAATGCTTAGGAAGAACGCATTTGAATAATGGTGAATTACCGCACGGGTAAAATCTTTGTTTTAGAAGAAAGTCACCAAAAAGCTAGGAAACTGTTCGTTGACACCATGATCGTTGACATTATGCTACGTAATCACTCTCATCTCTTAGGTCTAAATTCAATCCTGTCAGCAAGAATATGAAGAAATGAAGGTTTTCTCGTCAAATTCAATAGGTGTCTTAGTCCATTTTTCCAAAATTGAGGCTACGTAATTAAGTGAATGACTCAGTCATCCCCAGGTCTGCTTTGAAGCATTTAAAAAATCTACGACCCGATAAATTTTAGCAGCTTTGAAAATTTAAGGCAACGATTCAACCATTGCATACTCAACAGTCAAAAAGTAGAATATCCTAAATGGCGACCCTTTCCAGTAGTCAAGGAGAGAGCAACGCCTAGTGGCGCCCATCACACCTCCCATCGGCCATAACCGTTGTTCCTCTCGTACACAAGACCCGATCCTCGAGAAGATAATGACACCGTAGCACAACAATATCGATAGTACCTCTCATAATTATTACTGTCAAGAGTCAAAGGGCGGACGGAAACGCATTTTTATTCATTTTAATTCTTCGATCTCGTTACATTTTCGTGGCTGGCTTGTCCCTCGCCGACGGCCCACTCGGATCCTTTTCCGTTAACCGCTACCGAGACCGTATTTCAATCCGCGCCCGCCGCGCCGGAAGTGGTGCACCGGCTCCACCGTTGCCAGATAGTGCTGAAAAGTCGGGATTTTCCTCCATCTGAACTCTTGTAAAATATCCACGTTTCTTTGCGTAACCTGGCAACTCTTTCTCCGCAACGGCAACCCATCTTCCCCGTCGTATTATTTTCATTTAATTACGTTATTAAATCACGCCTGTCGCTACGATTATTTTGGACCGTGCCTCTTCCATTGATGCTTTCAAGACCCGTATGATCCTCCTTACAGCGATCCCCTTGACGCGACGGATTGTCCAAATGCAGGATTCAGGTCTTATCTACCGTGGTATATTTTCGACATATGGACGTATCTCTATCAAAAAGAACTATGTGCAGATGGAATGATGGGGTGTGCTCGTTGGTGCTCGGGCCATAAGAATGAATGAGAAATATAAAGCGACATTGACGAAGCCGTCGTAGCGGCTCCTCGTAGTGGGCATTAACTCATGAGCCCTGTTCACAAGGCTCTAGATACATGCCCACGGCTCATACACTGTGCACATAGTTCCGTTTGACAGAACGTAAAATCCCGCTTCTCCAATTTTGCAAACGGAACTGTGCGCCAACTAAGTGCGGCACCCATGAGCCGTGGGCATGTGTCTAGAGCCTTGTGGACAGGGCTCATGAGTTGAAGACCGCCGCGATCGTCGTTTCTCCCGTCGTTGCCGCTGACGTCACTGGCGCTTTATATTTCCCATTCATGCTTAAGGCCCGATCACGAACGAGCACACCCCATCTTTCCCTCTGCACATAGTTCTGTTTGATAGGAATTCGTCCAAATCTTGTATAGCCCATTTAAATGTTGGCTTCGTTTTACCCCAGAACTTAAGCTGTATCGTATTTGTGTAGGTAAAGAATGCTCATGATTTTTAAATTCACTTTACGGATTTTATCGTCATTTTTTGAAAGTTTTTCGACGGCTGGGCACGAAAAATAATCTGTATCATAAATATTGTGGTTTAGTTTGGCTCTAAATCGGAGAGTGATTTTCAAAGCCTAGTCGAAGTAAAGTGTCGGTAAAACTCATGTTCCTCCGTTAGGACCGCCGAACACCCTAAATTTTTATGATGGGGATATAATATCATAGTGACCCTCATCTCCCCCGCATTACATTTTCAGAACGGAATTTTTCTCAAATTACTCGGGAACTTTGTTAAAAACAGTATCACGACAAAGCGACTGTTTTTCTGATTCTATCATGAAGCTTTTTATTTAGTCCCAAACCTTCTTTTCTAAGTCGCCATCCAAGTAGAAAAGGTAGGCTTGAACATAATTACTTAGATGCATGGCGCACGATGCTACAATTTGACCCTTTCGGTTCTAAAGAGAGAGAAATATACGTCCAATGAAGATATGAAGGACACAGGGACGAGGTGCTGAGAGCTGAAGTGAACGCACATCGCTCGGTGCTCAGCTGCTTTGTAAATTGGAAGTTGAAAACTGAATACGAGATGAATGGCCGTCACGTGACATTTTACCAACGCTGACGTCACATCCGTTCACTTATACTTTATTTACCAATTATCCACTACTTTGTTCCCTAGTTCCAACAAGGCCTTCTCACATGGCGGGAGGGGCAGACAAGTCTGATCGTTCGCCCGCCTTCGTATGCCTAGCTTGCGTTGACGTCCGCGTACATCATGATCCCTCGGAGTGAAGGAATTACAATTTTGGAAACTTTTGTATTTTCCAAACTGATAAATTAAAATATATGATAAACTTTTCGCCCTGTTTTCTATCAGAATTAGTGAAAGAAAGGACATTTAACATGATGTTCCTTGGAATGAATCGTATTCAGTAAAAACCTAAAAATTGTAGACGTTCGGAAAAGCCGTAAAATAAACAGCAAGCGAGTGGAAGAGAAACAAAAGAGTCTTATTTTACGAGAAGCTTGAGCGAAATTAATCTGTTAAATGTGAATTTAACGCCAATCTTGCCTCTTCCTTTTCTAAATTTTTTAAAGGAATAGTAAAAAGCCGTCCGTACTCGATCATTGCTTTGAAAAGTCAGACTCCTTCTAGAAAGCACAACGCACCAGATATTCTTCTAATAACTTTTCCTATTTTTACAAGTCAAACTAGATCATAAATCTATTCCACTTTATTAGCCAAAAAATTAACGAATAACTGAGGACGAGTGGCTTCGTTGTATCCGAAATATTCATCGCACAATGCGATGCTTGGACTCCAACGAGTATGTATGCAGGTATCCATCTGAATTGAAGGCGTTTTTTGAGTTCCGATCTGCCATTATCCTTTGTGCGCGGGCAGTAAGAAACGCCTTCACGGCAAGAGGACCAACAAGCGTGCAGCAATAGTTGCTGGCTCCGGCGATGAAGGCGCTCGCAGACTCTTCCTCGCTTCCTCGCTATCCTTGTAAAGGATCCTCGCTCTGAGCTGACAATGAGCCCCATTGAATCGGGTGATATTGTCAAGTGTTTTCTTTCTTTTTTCTTTTTCATTAATTGCATATATCTTTCAGAAAGGAACGTTCAGTTGAGCCAAATTGTTTATCCTCCATGAAAATTGCAATAAAATGATAGGCACATTTGTATTATCTATATTCTCTAATGATTAGTTTATGATGTCTCTTCAAAAAATGTATACGTTTTGTATTTACTCGTTATCTTACGCCAGGAGAATAAATCGTTTAGCATTTTTTTTCATCAGAAAACTATCTTGAATAAGTTTGCATCGTATTTACTACTTTTCTCGGAAAACTTAACCATACCTTGTCATACTTAGCACTATATAGGCCAATAGAATTGAAGTTCATCATCGATCAAATATTTGAAAGTTAATAAGTCGCGATGCTTTTTTCAAGGAAGTATCCTAGCTCTGTTAGTTCGATTTTAAGTATCGTGTCCTCTTCTTTACTGTTTGTGTTTGTGAAAGGAAAACCAATACCGACTAAACTCAAAGGAAACTAGGACAGAAAACAACCCAGTTTTCAGGCGAGAAATTCCTGGTAGCACCTATTCATAGCGCAGAGTTAGCTGAATCACGACTTTCGTCAATCCACCTGAAAACTTGAAATTCAGTTGCAGCTCTAGGTGGAGTGGAAAATCGGAGCATTTGAAGCCCAATTTAGTACGTCACGAAAGACGAATGACAATAGATTGGACGCAATGAGGAATCGTTATGGGTGGGTTAGCGAAGGGATACTCTGCCGTGCTGAGGAAAAACGCCGTATGAACATTTGAACGTTGCCAAATTTCCCCTGTTAAAAACTTATTTTGGAAGAAAACCATGCATATTTTTTACTTGAAAGTTTCGGATATTTTAGATTAAATTGCGAATAAAATAGTCCAAAAAACTAGAGTAAATATACGTACAACCTTTCGAATATATCTATATGTTATCAAAGTAAATTTGGCAACGCCTGAAGGTTCATTTGTCGTTTTTCCGCGGCACGGCAGGACTCGGATGGAGCCTCGGCCGAGGTAATCCAATTCCGGAAACAATGGCTCCTCCTCGTCGCCGGATGTAAAAATTGTTGCGATATCCATTGGATAAATCAAGTGTGTATTGATGCGTTCAAGTCTCCTCCCTCTCGGGAAGGGGTGAAGACCGTGCCGAGCGAGAACAGGTTGATCAAATTTACCTAATTCCGGGCAGCTTTGATTTCACACTGTGTCGCACGGCACCCTGAAAATGATAATATTTGTCGACCGGAGATTGAGATCTAACCGAGGGGTTCTATGTTGATGCGATGTCTTGGAGATTGCATCGGTTTTTGCGCTGAGGATCGAATGGGCAGAGTGTAACGAAAAGATATCAAGTGGTTTTGGTAAATCAGGGGTCCGTTCGTTAGTTCCTAGACCTTTCTATGAGAGTCGCATGAATTGAGTTGCATTTAATTCCTGTTCATGACTCTTCAGCGACCATAAAGGAACTAACAGTTCAATTGGACTATACAGTTTGCTGAGTAAAAAACAGGAACATGTAGCCACTACTTCTGGGTACTATATAGATAGACGAATGGCACATATATATTTTTTCTGCAATGAGCCAGAAATAGTAGTTTCTTGACGCAAAATGTAGTCCAATTGGACCAAGCTTAATATCATAAGAACCAAGTCACAGCATCAAGATCGAACCAATAAATAAAGTTTCGAAGTTGCTTCATTCCTCCGTAAAACGCAATTTATCGATGTGTTTCCCCATTTGAAGCTATGGTAAAGAATCGACTACAAATAGGCGTTTGATGCAAACACCCTGTTTATCGATCCTTTACCATACGTTTAAATGGCAGAATAATCGATATACTGGCGCAAAGCACGCCGAACCACTGTTCGCGGCGCACATAGCCGTATTCTTTTCTTAAAACCGTATCGCTCTAAGTTCGTTGCACAGTATCAATGCGTAGCTCGTTCCATCCGCCCCTTTCTCCGTATTTTTGGCTGGAAACTTAATTATGTATCTAAATATCGCGATCAAACCGAATAGTCCTCATCGTAACATATAATTTCATAGTTTTTGTCGTTCTCTTCGATCGGTTGTTCATCGAGGGGGTAATTTAATTTTCTCGCTACTGACAGGGGCGCGTGTAGATCCAGGGGTGAGCGAGGGTCCCACGCTTTCGATGACCCAAATATCCAGGATTGTGCCACTCGGTCGGTACTCCTTTTTAATATTTTTCATAATTTGACGTCATGGACCCTAGCATGACTTTCCTCCCACCCCGCCCCTCGCTTCGCTCTGGTCGAGCGGGGAGGGGAAGTTGGTGTCAGCACGGTGCAGCTGTTGGTCTGGGCGATTACCTCTGCTCAACTTGCAGGTCCACACACCTCCCTCCCACGTTTGCCGCCTGGAGGGCCATGTTGTCGCTTTTCGCAACAATTTGTGAATTTCTTCATTGGAAGGGTCCAAAACGGAGCGCACTGGAAAAAACATTGGGGTACCGGCAATTTTGGGGTTTTTACAAGGAAGTAATCCTCGTCTATCTCTTATACACTGCAAAAAAATATCGGTGTATTTACTAAGAAAAGGGTAAAATTACCAGGAATTCAGGGTTCTATTTGATCCCAGTTTTTTCTTGGTAAAATTACAATTTATGGAATTGGTAAGTTTACCGAGAAATCTCGGTAAAATTATTGAACTTTCTCGGTAATTTTACTAGACCTTGGTAAAAACGCCAATATTTTTTATCGACTGTGGTATAATTACCGAGATAAAACGGCAAAATTATTGGGAATTGATTACCAATAAAAGTGGTATGCTTACCTGAAAAAAACATTAAAAATACCGGTTTTTCGGTAAGCTTACTTGTCTGTCTTGGTAAAATTACCATAGTAAAAATATGACCGACTTTAAAATCTGATTCAGAAATAAACTGGCTGTAAATTTTACGCTAGTTTAAACGATGATATTTTTATTTCAAACAGCGAAGTACAACTTTCTAAACGGAAAGAATTCAGTGGTCTGGAAATGCGTTTTTGGCTGTGAAAGTTACGAAATTGAATTTCTTCTGCCTCAATTTTTGTTTCCTATATTCATTTTAAATCATCACTTTCACATGTTTGTTCAAATCCAAGAATATCCTGAAGTGAACGTTTTTCCTTAACGAATTCTTGGGTCAAAATGGTAGAGTGGTTCCTTAATATTAGATGATGTTAAGTAAACCTCAGCTCTAAACTCTCAAAAATTGAAAGGGTTGGTTTTATTTCCAGAACATGCAGTTCTTTTGTTGGTTTTATTTGAAATGTGTTCCATTTAAAGAAGAGTTTCATCAATCAAAACATCTGAACGATAAAATGCCTTCTCCTTGTTAAATATTGACATTTTTTGCAGTAAGTATTACTCTAAATCCCATTTTTTACCGTATTTGACAAGCATAAATGATGTAAGGAGAACCGCTTTAAAATGACGATATCGGGAATAAAGTCGGATATGATACAATAATACATTGATTTGAATACTGGGTGGCAACGTGGAGATTAATTCATTGTAGCGCACATTTCATGCAATCAAAAGCTAATCGCGTCGCGCCCCATTGCACTTTCTCGTGTGAAAAGAGGCGAGGACAAACTTTTTTATCTATTTTCGTTTGGGTGTATCTTTTCTATCATATATTTTTACGACTGCATCGTACGATATCACCTGGTTGCGCGCACCGTGAAAAGTTAACGTGCGGAAAAGGATTAGTGTTTTTCAATTTCCGTGCGTGTAAGGATCCCTGTCAAGTGTAGGAATGATGGATAATGAAGGAGCGGTTTCAACTGCGCCATGACTTTAATGAGGATTATCCCCCCGCCCCCACCCCCCTCAGAATGGACTGCACTCATTGTACCCCTTTGGCTAGTTACAAGACAACGTAGTCCTAATAAATTATCATTTTAATACCTAACTAAGAAGGAAGAGCATCGGGTATTTACTTACGCTATTTCTCCGCTTTCCTTTCCACTTATTCTATACTACATTTCCATCAAAGACAAAGTGGCTATTTCTGCCGTGTAACGCAAAAACGCCGTAAACGCCGTTTTACATTTTTTTTGGAAACAATGTATCATAGCAGAAAAACTTGTGTACCCTGAGACAATATTTTTACAGAATTCTCTCACAAATACTGTCAAGGACTTAATCTGAAAATTTGAGGAGCATGAGTAAAACAGTTTTTATTTTATAAAGTGTTAAGTTCCAAAATGACGGGGAAAATCTTGATGGATTTATGGCGTTCTTGCTTAGCTCTGCAGATTTTCCCGTCTCCTCTGAGAAATGTCAGGAAAGGGGACGGCTAGAACGCAAAAAAACTTTAAAAGTTTTATCGAGATCGAAATCGGTGAGATAAATTTTTCATCTAAGCTGCATTACCGCACTCAGATTTGAGATTTCTACAAAATTTAGGACTTTCCTGTTAGGAGCGCGTTGCATTTATAACTGATCATCAGATCAAGCGTCGCTTTAAAATAATCGATAAATCTAAGTTATGATCGATCATCCGTTATTACTTATCAAAAACTGATTTACCTCGACTGACAAACTAATTATTTTTTTCTCCTCCGTCACGTTTTCTGATAGTTTGTATGCATTTTCGCCCGTTTTCTCCGCTCAAGCCAGGAGTGCACTGCTCCCAAGTGTAAAAAAAAGAAAAGAAAAAACTTGGATGAAAGGGGGAGGAGGCTAGAAACAGTGAAATTTCCGCGGATGACCGATCATAGTTTTCCAATCAGATCCTTGATCAATTAAAAATCGGGCGCTAATTATTGTTCGGCGACTTTCCCCGCCCTTAATGATTAATCAAACAAATCGATCGGGAAAGCAAGGCGCGGCGCACAATGGAACAAGTCAATGTGAGAAAACGGACAAAATCTGGAAACTTTGGAACTTATATTTTCGAAAATATGAAACAAAAAAGTCCAAAAGTGGTTTTATTGGGTTTTTCGTGTAATTTCCTTTCAGAAACACTCCTTGAAATTGAATTTGTGACTGTACATTGGAGAAAGAAGTCGCTCGGATCTAGAGTCAAGACTCTTAATATTATTGACAAGAACAAAATACTGTTGATTCAATCAGATTTGTCCTTGAATCGAAGAACTCTTAATTCTCTTAATTTAGGTGGATTTCCCTTTGATTCAAGCAAACAGTCCGATTGAATCAAGAGTATTTTTTCTTGTCAATGTTTTAAGAGTCTGGACTCTAAATCCAAGCTCCTTTTTTTCCAGTGTAGAAACATCATAATTTGAAATTTTAGCAGAAAAAATTCGTCTATTAGCTTTCCATTGTGCGGTGGCAAACTGGAGACCTGTTGCGACTCCGGGATGGGAGGATGCAAACGACGAAAATCAGGCAGATGGAGGTCATTGCGGGTCTTACATTTCATAAATACATGGTCTGATTGAGGTTTAATTAATTTTAATAATCAAGTGCATCGTGGCTGGCGAGCAAGGCACTCACTCGGCCGTGCCGCGAAGGAAAATCTCGGGTGAAAATGAAGTTATTAGCCAAGGAAAAATATCTATTAATAATCGCACGCGCTGCTCTTGCTGGCTCTCATAATATTTTATTTACCTCACGTAATGAAATCTCCAAGCCGCGATTCTATGCATGATTGAATTCGAGCAAGAAGGTCTATATTGAAAATGGCTTGACTGATGCTCCTATAAAATGAAATAAAATTGCTCCTGGATGTCCTGACTATATCTTTTTGACATTTGCTATTAAATGCGGGCATTTAATCACATGTAATTTCAATATTTTTAATTTTATTCTCACCAGCTCAATAACAATGAAAAGGCGTTCATACATCATAACGTAACGCATTTTTTCGACACTTTGACCCCTCTCCCCCTTGTAACTCTTTTGTGACGTAGATTCCTATCATTTAACATGTAGAAACAAAAAGACGTAACGCTCTTTTATAGACCAAATTCTATGAATGGTCACAACGATTTCAAGTTTTCGCAATTGCCCAAGCAGCGATTCCTCCCAGCCCTTACATCTCAGTCCAGAAGGTCCACACTTCCTTCAAAAATATTTTTTCTTGCTTCTCATGTGTCAAAACTACTCTATTGAGCCTTGAGATTTCAAAGCGATAATCCGTGCGTTCGATGTGACAGTACGATTCCTAGTGATCTAAGCGACAATTCTTGCATGAGAACTTAGTATAAACTCACAAAACGTATACATTATTAATATTGAACAAAACGTAAAGTCTATGTGTCACTTAAAGCGCAGTAGCATAATTAATTACCGCACGCAAATTCGAAAAAGTCCAACGAGAGTTTTAATTGCCCGCGATGATCACAGGTCCCCACCGATGACTTCTAACCGTGCTGCCCTGCCGTGTCAAAACCTCGCAACTGGGACGAAAACCTCACGGAGATTACGCGGTTCTCGCCGAACACGACAGTGTAATCTCCCGTAGCTCGATTGCTATTCCGAAGTCAAAGCACGGAATGGCAACACGAGTTGTTTCTAAAAGAACGCATGTTGTTTTCTCAGATGAGCCCCGAAACACTGGTACTGTCATGTAGCCCAAGGCTCAACTGAAATGAATGTGTTCGTTTTTAGAGTCGAATCGGTTTTCATGTGCGACAACTGCTCCGGTTTTCCGATGGGAACCCATGCGCCGAACCCTGCGGGTGTAGGTAAAAATAAGCGAGGTGGCCCCGCAGCGGAGGGTGCGAACTCCCCCGTGGAATTACTCGAGTATGTCCGAGTGCCGGGGCGTCGAGGTCGCAAGTGGACAGGTGCGTGGGGCACCGAGCGTGGGAATCCCGTGTCGCCGCCGCCGCCGCCGCTCATCGCGGTTATCAGCCCGGCTCCAACTTATGCGTACAGTAATTAACAGCGGTGATACGTGCGCCCCTGCGCCTACCCCCCCCCCCCCGACCGAGCCCCCGAGTGATATATTTATGCACTTATTTCCTCGCTTTGGCCCGCCCTAAGCCGCCGCCGTGAGTTGGGTGTTCAACAGGTTGCAGACGCAGACCGGCGCTCTAAGGTGGCCGGTTTGCTCGGTTTCTTTTGGGAATTTTTCTGGATCTTTTAAGATTTTTCAAAGTTAATTTGGTCTGTACACATTTCAGGATGTCTATAAGTCCGGAATTCCCGGAAAGTCCGGAAATAGTACTAAATTTTCAAGGGCTGTCCGGAAGTACTGAAAAAGTGCGGAAATTGCGCAAGAAGGTCCGGAATTTCACTAATTTTTGTCGCAATTTGAGCGAGAAATTCAAATTTGTGCAATTTTTCGAATTTCGTCAAATTGAACTACTTAAAAAGTACTGAATTTTTTCGTTGTGGAGGTACTGAATTTCTTGGGAATGTACTGAAAAAGTACTGTAAAAGTACTGATTTTTGGCCAGCCTGTTTTAGTAGGCACCCTGCATTTGCATGCAGATTTGCATTAATATTCAGATATTTGTTTCCATCGTCATCGTAGCGCACAGTCCACCCATGCACTTTGGAAAAAAAGTCCAGACTGTAATAAATTCGACGAGAAAAACGAGCTCTAAATTTTCGCGGTTTTTGCTTGAATCGAGAACTCAATACCTTAATTTAAGCTGATTTCCTTTTCATTCAAGCAAAAATCCGATTGAATTAAGAGTATTCTTGCTTGCCACATTTTTTAAGAGTCTGGACTTCAGATCCAAGTGACTTTTCTTTCCATCTACTTTCGTATCTCGCCTTTGTTCTTTTTTCCTATGAACCACATGTTCAAGGCGGCCTCAAATTTAAAAACTGAAGTATTTAGAATATATATTGAGCTGCCAACCATTCTAAAAACAGTTTTTGATATTTACTTTTTTGTGTCCGAGTAAACACTGTTTCAACGTCAATTTGTGGGCAACAATCTCAACACCTGAAATAGAACGAGGAGGTTGCCTCACTATCTACGACCAAATCTCAACGAAGGGAGGGTTCAAATCGCAATAAGAGGAACCATCCGAATAAATAATGGAAGTCACCGGAGGAATACAAAAATCTGATGGCACAATGGCAGCGAGCGAGAAGAAGTATCCAATGAGAGCTCGCTCCAAGATGATTCCTCGGGAGACTTGAACGAACGGAGCGGATCCGGGGGTGGGGTGAGGACCCAGGTTAAAAAGGATAAAGGACACGGCGGGTTGCGTCAAACGGAGGATGAGGAGCCCCCGACTCATCCCGTAATGACAATCGCACGACCGCGATTCACGTGGGCCGCCCCTCGGCGTCTTGCTCAATCGGCTCGTGCCAGGGTTGAGCTCGCTCAGTCAAGTAGTCAATCATAATCACAAAAGCCCCCCTCGGATACCTGTCCGAGCCGGGCACGCTGCCGTTGCACAATCTCCACCGAAAGCCCTCATCCGCTCCTCGATGGTAGTGGTAACTGGTAGGGCCCCTCGTGGCTGGGCCCGCCTCTCGGAGGCGCCACCGACGAATGGGAGGCCTTCTTGATGAGCGCTTTTATCAAGGTAAATGATTGCCGAAATGTATCCATCGAATGTGTGGGAACTGGGAAATCGCCTGCTCTCTCCATAAGCGTTTTATCAAGTTGAAGAAATTGAAGAATCGCCGAAAGTAATCAGTTGAAAGTGCAAACTGTGAATTTTCTGTCCTCATGAGTAGTCAAGTGTCTAGGAAACTCTAAATCCGAAATTACCTTGAATTATTGAGCACTGGAAAAAAAACACATTGGATCTAGAGTGCAGACTCTTGAAAACAGTGACAAGAAAAAAAACTCATGATTCAATCAGATTTTTGCTTTAATCAAAAGGAAATCCGCTCAAATTAAGAGGCTTGGTTCTTGATTCAAGCAAAAATCCGATTGAATCAAGAGTATTTTTACTTGTCGATGTTTTTAAGAGTCTGGACTCTAGATCCAATGTGTTTTTTTTTTCCAGCGAGGAATGTTTTCAGCACCAAAGAAAACCTCGCAGTGGAAGAACTAGCCCTTGGATCTGGAGTCCAAACTCTTAATAAATTTGAAGAGGACAAATACTCTCGATTCTAGCAGATTTTTACTTGAATCGAGAGCCAAGCCTCTTAATTCAAGCGAATTTCCTTTTGATTTAAGGAAATATCCGATTAAAGCAAGAGTATTTTTTTATGAGTGTGGACTGTAAATCCAAGAGTCTTTTTGTTCCAGAGCGACTTCTACGAAATTCTTTTTCGTGATCAGGATTTTTTACTCTTTGATTTCAATAATCACGGATCATGTGATTTTTCTCTGTAAAATTGTCGATAGTAAGGATTTCTTGTGTAGTTTTGGAAGTAAAAACAAGTAGATTAAAAGTAAAACTTGAGACCGTTAAATCACGAATAAATATTCGTTTTGCATATTTTAATCCTTTTGTATAAGTTATTGGATGATTTTGGAGTATTCCTAATTATGTTTGTTCCGAAGAGGAAGGAGCTTTCCCAAAACTAGGAAACTAATTCTGACTGAATCGTAGAAGAGCCGAGAGGGGTTTGCACATACATGAGTCGAGTCTTTTCAGAGTCATGCGATTCAAAGTGACTGGCATATGTTTGCTTTGAACACCGATTCCCTAACAGCTCGACAAACTTCTTCGTGTAATTGGTTCCGCGATTCGCGGAAATTTTAATATATCGCCGAAGTCAAAGCTTGAAAGTTGCCAGGCTTCTGACGCTCTCCGGCAAAGCATGCACGGAGGGGCGTCCCTTTGATGAGGCAAATGTCCCGTGCGAATCTCTAAGAGGGATCTTATGCTGAGTTGCCAATTTACTCCTGTATCCTCTCTTTCTTTTGAGTATAAGTGGGACTTCGATTACAAAATGTCCGCTCCTCTGATTTTGGACAGGCTCTCATCAGTTTATTTAAAATAATTTGGCTTAATATTTATTGAAACAGCTATCTACATATTGCACGGTGCAATTCCAACAGAACTTTTGATAAATTTGTCATGTTGGAGACAGACAGTAAAAACTGCTCATTTTTTGCTTTTTCCCGTAGAACGTTGGCCCGAAATGCCTGTCTCGCTGAAAATTCTGTTACGCTCATCGTTAACGATATCTTGCTGGAAAAATTAAAACATCCAAAACCCTCAGAAAAGGGGTATTATTTTTCTCATTCCCATCGGAAATTGTCAATTAAACTCAGTGCCAACATATTGGGCCAGTTTCTCCGTTGATAATTATTTATTTGTCTTTCAAACTGACAAAATATTCTCCAATGAAGACCTTACGCCAAAAAATTAATGTATTTTTTTATTTGCTTTCGTGATAAATCAGAATTTTTTTCCATTCTCTAGCCATTTCTAAAAGACTTGATAACGGCTTCAAATTGAAGGACACTGGAAAAAAAACACATTGGATCTAGAGTCCAGACTTTTGGAAACATTGACAAGAAAAAGGACTCATGATTCAATCAGATTTAAGCTTAAATCAAAAGGAAATCCGCTCAAATTAAGAGGCTTGGTTCTTTATTTAAGCTTCAATCTGATTGAATCAAGAGTATTTTTTCTTGTCGATGTTTTTAAGAGTCTGGACTCTAGATCCAATGTGTTTTTTTTTTTCCAGTGGAGCTCCGCATAACATTCTAAGTTGACAACGTCTAAATGTTACTCGACAAAAGAATCGTGGACGGGTTCACACACTTGATGGAGGCAACCGCCACCTTCTCACGCCTGGACGAAGATTGAGGCGAGTGCAGCGGCACAGGAGCGCCTTGGGGGGTGCGTAATACCGCAATTGTTACATGCTTCCATACACTCGCCCCAACCCTCCACCCGCTGATTGGCAATTAATCGCGCCGATTTCGGGAGATTAAACGCATCCCCGCTCATCACCTTCCCTCCCGATGCTTCGCTCGATCCATTTTTCAGTCCTCGCGACTGTTTGCGAGGATTAAACACGCGGGCTTTTAATCTTCCCTCGGTTTTGGGTTCCTCTCGTGATCTGACCCGTCTCGTCTACCTTCAATCGAAATTGCTACTTATTAGATTTCCTCTTGAAGATTTTAACGTTTGAGTCGTAACTCTGCCTGGGGCTGTTCATAAAACACTATGCTGAAGTGATATTCAATACCATATGCAAAATTAGAGAGCATCGGAAAATTCGGCTAGTCTATGTTCGAATGGACCTATTTTATGGAGACGTACTAAGTCGTGTTTTGAAGAGGAAAGTGTGGAGTCGTTTCGAAGTTAAATAGTCGCACATTCCCTCCTGTCAAAAGTCAATTGCCGAGAAATAATATTTTCAACGTGAAAACAGTCGTTGAATTTCGTCTTTAACTTATAATTGAATCTTTTACAGGAATGAAACTTCAAACCTATTCAGAGTAGCTACCCTCGGTAAAAACCGGAAAATATCAGGAATTTCGATGTCATCAGGAAAAATTCGGAAAATACGAGAAGAATCAGTGTTGGAAAAGGAAACTTTGAGTGCTTTGAGCATGTTTCAAACATTTGATTCAATTTATTGAACATGGTGGTATATGAAATTGAACGAGTGTCAATTTACTTGCATAAAAATCAGGAAATTTCATTTAAAATATCAGGAAAACTCAGGAAAGTATCAGAAATGAAATTCTAGTAGATTCTTATGTTTTCCGGGTCTTGCTTCATGCAACTTCAGGCATTTCTGGTAAACTCACTGTCAGTCCAAACCTCCTCGCTCGCCAGCTTACGAAATTAACCCCGCCGCTTAACTTTGAACTTAGCGTCTTGAAATGGCTCCATTCATTAGTGCAGTGCGAGGAGATGAAAGCGCTTCAATAGCGAAGGGATGAACCGCGGACAGGTAAAGCATGACGTCGAACGTACTTATCAAGCTGAAAAGGGAGGGGTCGGGGTATCGTATGTCACGGTTTGGGGGGCTCCGGTTACACCGACCCCAAGGCCCTCAGAGGTCCCGACGACGGGGCTGGGTGGCGGAGGACTCCCCCGGGCCGGAAGTGGTGCACAATAGAGGGGGGCATGTGCTCGCCGCCCGCTTGCGCAGTATGATTCCGTGCTCGTGCGATTCCAGGATTGCGCACATCCACCTACGCTTCTCTCCTCCGGTAGAGAGTAAATGTATTTGCTAAATCCGCAAGGATCGCGCAACCTCCACCAACGCTTCCCATCCGATCCGGTCGAGAGTAAAATGTACATGCGGAACAACCGCGAACCGAAAACTTGAATACGATTGCGAAATCGCAACTGAAAATGATTGCGATGATATTGGATTTCAGTCGATTTACTCAATGATTACTTTTATGAAGATTATGAATAGCGAACGGGGTGGACGTCCTGTAAAAGGTTGGCGACAAGCACTGGAAAAAAACAACACATTGGATCTAGACAGACTCTTGAAAACATCGACAAGAAAAAGTACTCTTGGTTCAATCAGAATCTAGCTTAAATCAAGAACCAAGCCTCTTAATTTAAGCGGATTTTGTTTTGATTCAATCTAAAATCCGATTGAATCAAGAGTATTTTTTATTGTCAATGTTTTCAAGAGTCTGGACTCTAGATCCAATTTTTTTTTTTTTTTTTTTTTTTTTTCTTTTTTTTTTTCCAGTGAGGGGTGGAGGAGGAGATCAGAAGGTGCCAATTGCCTGATGATCTCTGGGAGGATAGGGGGCAATGGCGATTGGGCGTCGTAGAGCACGAGGCTGCGCTGTGAAAGCGGCTTAATGTATGTATTAATAACGCACCGTGCAATTCACGAGCGGGAGCAAAAACTAGTGCTGCTAGCTAAAATTACATCAGTTCACAGTTTTGAATGGGACCAAGACAGTTATTTATCATGAATTTCAACGCTTTGCTATCTTCTATCTATTGAGTCTATGTATTTATTTTTTTGGAGGGAGAAGTATTTCACTCAGTAAATTTTGAATTTTTCATGTACTGACATGCTTTGCGATCCAAACCATTCAATATCCTATAAAATTCTATTATACTTATGCACCAGCGAAAACAATTTGAGAACCAAGTAATTCTCTCAAACGCCCTTTCATAAAAAGAGGGTCTTGGCAAGCGCCGTGCTTTACGCTAAGAAGTAGGCATGTCTACCTCAATGACTTTTCAGTACGCCTTCAATATTCGAATAGGCAACCGAGGCAACCGTTGAGTAGTAATAGTTGCACTCAGGCGCCGTGCCGCCACGACTGATGTGCTTTATATGCATTGACACACAGATACAGCACGATTTCGCAGCAATTTTTCCGACGTTTGTAAAAAATAATTCAAAGATGAAATTCTCTAACTTCTTTTTAAAGTTGTGAAATGAGGTAAGCAGTAAAGAGCTGCTTCGTGGAAAATTTCAGTTGTTGAAGGACAAAGACGCGAACGCACCAACCTGTGGAAGAAAGCTTTTAAAAAGCTCGGTTAAATCGAGTTAAAAGCGAAGTCGCGGGAAAAATAAAGGTCAACTACACCCCGCCAGCGGATGCGTCTAATTACGGGCCGACTGGAAAAACAAAGTCATCTCTTTTGTGATCTCCGTCGTCAAAATATCAAATTAACCGCGCGGTAAAATATAACCGCCGTGTTCTGCCGTGCTAAGGAAGAACGCCGAATGCACATTCGAGAGTTGCCAAATTTCCTTGAATAAAATGTTTATTTTGTCGGAAGAAATATGAATATTTCTCCTTGAAATTTTCAGACACTTCACATCAAATTACACACAAAATTATCTGAGAAATTGGGAGAAAAATATTCAGAAATTTTCCTGAAAATCAGCGATATTCCAGAGGAAATTTGGCAACATCCGAAGGCTCATACGGCGTTTTTCCTTAGCAGGGCAGTGTTCCAGTTCACCATCGAAGCTCCTAGCCTCGTCCGCGCATAAAAAGGACGAAAAACGAAACAAGGGAAAAACAGGAGCGAGGAGGAAAATTTCGAGGTGAGGGAGTCGATGAACGAGGGAGGGAGGGGTGGAGTGCTATCGCGCGGAGGGGAGCCAAAATGCCAAGAGAAAATTCGCATCTCGTTTCCTTTGAAGCTGGAAGGTGGCGAGGTCCGGACCCGTGCCGGGGACTAATAAGCTGCCTTGCTCGCCTTTAGCCATTCGTTTCTTTATTTGATTTGCAAAGGCTCTCCTCTCACGGGTGCTCGGTGTTGTAGCCAGAGCTGTGACATGGATCTTTGTGCCGGCCGGGTCTGAGGTAGCATTATTATATCAACTGCCTGTCGTTTTTTCCATGTGCTGTTCGTGTGTCTTCCCCCCGAGAAGGAGTCTATTTTTTTTTTAGAATGTGTCTCCGTAAATTTAAATGTTCTGAAAGCTCTAGTTGTTCTTAAAAACTACGTTGATAAAACCGAGGAACACCGTAGAGACAAAAATAAGAAATAGGGAGAGAGACCCTTTAGAATTTTACAGAAGAAAAACTTCATTTATTTTTATTTTTTAAATTGAGGAGATTTTGAAATAAATAAATATGAAAAGTGAGAACAATAGTGGAAGGAGAGAGAGATTGGAATCAGGGCGCTGTGAGAAAACTTGTCATCAAAGTTTGATCGTTTCCAGAAATAGCTTCTCTATTGAAAATCAAATGAACTACATTTTACAGTGCAGAACCACGATCCCTGACTCAGGGTATAGAAACAACGTGGGTGTCATTAGTTTCCCTGTGGACATAAGTGTTTTTATGGATAAGTCAAACACTTTCCAATTGCAATGTTTAGTTCAAATATTCTTCGACAACTGCAGACTCACCTGCACCCGAGCCACCGCTATTTGCGTCGGACATCATCCACCCAGAGCAACCAGTCCGCCATCAGGAGCAGCAACCGATCGGTCCTCCATTCTTGCTCCGCTGGCACCAATTTGCAGGTACAGGTTCGGAGAGATAGTTTTCCGAGGATGGGATTGGCGTCCAAGTAGGGGGGGACGCACGAAAGAGGGCACGTGAGGCCAGAAGCAAAATGGCGTCGGTGGAGAGGAGGCTAGAGCTGGAGCCCGATGACCGATGTAGCATGTCGTGGTCGTGAGCCACGATTTGAGCACCGCGCTCCTCCGTGATTACTACCTTCTAGTTGCAGCCTCACCAGCGCTGCCAGGCTGACACCAGTTCTTTGCGGACGAGTCAAATGTCCTGGACGATCAACTTATAATCTTAATGTATCACAGTCAGGTTTCAATTCTACGAGGGGAAAGGCAAACTGCACTGCACTTACGTTCTTTATGAAATGAGCCTGAAATAGCAGTCTCTAGGTGCAAAATCCAACTGTGCATAAAAGGAGGATTCCCTATCGCTAGCAGAAGTGAAGACCTACAGTACAGTATTTAGGTAATGCAGTTTGATTTCCATTTCACGGTAGTCACGCTTATACATTTTGTCTGATTTACATTTCTCAGGTGTGTGCAAGGTTGTATCGCTACTCAAAATTCCCGCCAAATAGATAACTACCAAGAATAATGACAATGAACCTCACATCTGTAATTCTGGGGAAGAAATTAGCCGAAATAAAAAAAAAAATTAAAATTTGAGACTTCTAAAAGTTGCCGGAAAGGTCTTTTAAAAGGTTGCGGCAATAAATTTTGACGTTGTCCTAACTAAGATGCGATTTGCTCCAATTACTCGCTGCAGCAATTTAACGTTTAGGCCAGACCTCCCTTGCCCAAGCATTGACAGTTTCCTTCATGAAGGTGTAAATAAGAAAAAGTACCTGCAACTAAATGTATTAATTTGTGCCTTTTAAAATCGGCTTTTTCCTCAGGTCTAATAGAGCAGCTTCGTAACAACATTTTAGCGCGTGCCGCATATTCTATATTTGGTCGTAAAAGAGTCCATAATTTCGAAGACTCACGTCGAGGCGAAGACAAAACCTATTATCTAGGAGACGCTAAAAGTACCCTCGCTCTTGGTCAACATCCCTCACCCCGTTTCATCACGCTGGTGTCGTCACAACCCGTACGCGGCCGCCATTTTGTTTTTCTTCGGGGCAGGGGTCCGGACCTGCGGCGCGGCACGGCATCAAGGCCCCGGGTTAATTCAGAATCGAGTCAATTATCGGTACGGCGAGAATCAAGGCTCATGCTCGCGTAGGTGTGTGTGAGTGTAGGTGTGTGGGTGTGGGAGTGTGTTGGTGTTGGTGCTCGGCGTTGGTTCATGCTGCATGTCATTAGGCGGCCCGAGCCCGAGCGGTGGCGGCACAATACGTTGGTCTTCTGACGTGAGGGCGTATCTTGATTTTTGTTTGAGCCCTGAAAAGGATGGAGTTTTATGGAAAGTAGGGCTCACCTGGATTTTGAGATATGTCCTTAAGTGACGAATGCGGCCCGCTGCGGTCGCAACGACCGTGCCTCTCTCCGGCCCGAGGACCCGCCTCTCTGGGCTTGCCTATGGACTTTTCGGCTTGACCCGTCTCCAACACAAAATGGCTGCCGTTTGCGCCTTGGAGCTTTCAGAGCTTTAAATTCAAACTGTTATGTGAGGAAAAGGAACCGAAATTGTGTGTCAGTATGGAAAATAGAGCACTGAGTGACTTAAACGTGCGGTTATTATTTTTTGGTTAGTTGTCTTTGATCTGCATCGACCAAATCTTTGGGTTGAAAATTTGCAACTTCGTTAAAAATCAGATGCGAATTATATCAGGATCGAACCTATGGATTTTAATTATGATAGTCCGATGCATAAGCTATTCAAATTTCGCAACCTCTGAGTGAAATGTAGAGGAGCTAAGGATAACCAACATAAGTTTAGCAGGATACCTTCTTTATCCGCAGATGTCTCACAATCAGAATAACCTACGGTTTTGGTCGATTTCACCAAGAATTTAGGTTAATATGACCGGGAAAGATGTAACTCAAATCAACGCAAAGTTACCATAAACACACATATTTTAAAATTGCGAGCATGAGGTTCAAAATGTTGTCTATCTACCTTCAGTCCTTAACAGGAAACAAAATGTTCATCAAGTCAAAGTGTGTCAAGTTATAGGAAGAACCCGAATATTTTGTAACTATGCACCTTCTGTCATCCCGAGTCAATTCCATCAGAGTCAAAGACCTCTTCGTCGAAGAGCACTGACCAAGACGCGCCCGAAGATGTCTTATTACTTTACAACTGGAAACACTCGATGGCAATTGACGCAAGAACATCGGCGAACGTAACGAGGATCATTCATGTCTTGTACAATTTAATTGTGGACGAGGAATTTCCGCCTCTTGTCGATGGGTATCAGTATGGCCCGCAAAATGCACTTCCTCCCATTGACCCGCCGCGCCGCCCGCCGCCGCCGCCGCCGCAGATCGCATCATCGGAACGCGTCTGTGGTTTCTAGAGTGGAAAACCGGAGAGCTGGAAGAGGGCATTTTCTGGGCCAAGAAAAATGCCCCTGCCTCGTGTATATCCTGTTGCATCCGACAATAGGACTGGACGCGCCGGCGCGGTATCTGCCGATCTGTGCGGTTTCTTCTTCGGCGTCTCTCGTCGAGCGGAAATGGCGGCGTTTAGTGAGCGGCGCAGAACTGTTTCCTCGTTCGGATGTTTCGTCAGCGCTCCTCTCTCCGTACATTGTCTTCGCGAGGTGCTTCTCTCTCGCGAGGCTTATCTCTGCCCGATAGGATCATCTGAAGAAAATTAAACGCACTTCGCGCCGGAGAAAAACCTTGGAAAAGGCTGTTGATCCGGTGGGTCTGTTGCACTCAAGAGATACAGCCATGTCAATTGTATTCGAGGTAAAATGACACCAACATCGCGACGGTCACTTTTTTGAAAAAGTTCGAAGTCCACTCCTTTGAAAAAGTTCGAAGTCCACTCCTTTATGCGCAATTTGCGAAGTTTGGAACACGCTTTTTCGAATTTCCCGCGTGTGGGGGTAGTTTCCAGTCATCATATCTGGAAACAAGCAACTGTAACTCGCGGCAAGTTCCGGCAACTTGCGGTCGACGAAAACCGACTATTTTAAACATGATATTATCTACACAACCTGCAGATCGATAAAATCAGGCTATTTTAACTTCAATTTTAAACACGATGTAAATCATCCGTGCCATTGGTAAGGATGATAAAAAAAATGTCGTAGTTTCAGAGAAGACACGAGTATCTTGCAACCTGAATTCGTTTCGTTCTGTAACTTCACTGGAAAAAAAATACATTGGATCCAGAGTCCAAACTCTTGAAAACATTGACAAGAAAGTTGACTCTTGATTCAATCAGATTTAAGCTTAAATCAAAAGGAAATCCGCTCAAATTAAGAGGCTTGGTTCTTGATTTAAGCTTAAATCTGATTGAATCAAGAGCATTTTTTCTTGTCGATGTTATCAAGAGTCTGGACTCTAGATCCAATGTATTTTTTTTCCAGTGTTCGTCACACTTGCTGTGCGATTTTATAGGTGCAATAGACATCATCCTTAAACGTAAAATCAAGTTCAGAACACCGAAGCGAAACGAAGCTGCTCCCTCGGGCTGGAAATCAGAAACCACCCATTACATGGTCCTCACATTTTGTCATCATTATTTATTCCAAGTGTATATGCTAATTGCTTCTCACCCGCAGTGGAGCCCGGCCAAAATTGAAAGCAATTACTGCCCTGGTCAAACAATAAAAACGAAGCGGGGGGAGGCCCGGGGGGCGTCGCCAGGTTCATTGGAGTGGCTGAAAACGCGTATACGTGAGCATCAGACGCACCCAGCAGAGCCGCTTCCTCCGAAATCAACGTTAGCGCCCTAAGTATTACGTCGTTACTACAAAGACCATATATTCTGAACCTGGAGCTTGTCAGTGCAGCGGGTTCACGGTTCGTCAGCTTTCGGCACTTACGTTTTTTTTGCAATTTGACTTCTGAGAGTGGCCATTGCTCGGGACGATCCGGCAAGCCGTCGCAACATTTAGAGTCCGACCAACAGGATCTTCGGGTTGACAAGACACGGCAGGAACCTAATTGCTCGCCCTCCCCCTCCCCGCGATGGTCCTCCCACCACCCCTCCCTTCCCCGGCCGCGATGTTACCCATCCCTCGGTTTTAAGGCAACGGGTCTTGTAGGTTAGGTGCTCGAGAAGTCTACTTTTTCGACGTGAGGCCGTATTGTGTTTTCTTAAGTGCACGACACGAAAAGAGCAATGGCGGGCGTGAACTATCGATTATCGATATTTCTCCATTTGAAGCTGTGGTAAAGAATCGATTATGAAGGTGTTCCTGTTTATCGATAGGTTAAGTGGCGGATCAATCGATGTATCGCAAAGCACGCTACGCCACTGGAAAAGAGGGGCACCCAAGGTCACGGAGGAAATGGCTTTAATTCCCATTTTGATGGAGAGGCGGGCGTCTCTTCTTTAATTGTAAATCAGACCACGAAGAACAACTAATTTGAATGTTCACCGCGAAGCGAGTCTCTTATAGGTACCCTCGACAATTTTCGGTTGCGACTTTAAGTGCCAAGTAGTTTCACGAGTTCGTTTCTCCTGCCCGCGGGGTTGATTATCGAAGTTGCGGCCGTAGCGGAGGTTGCTCACATTGCGTGACTCGTGGAAGAGTGTAATTTCATCTTACGCACTTGCTTACGACCAGCCCGCGTGCGGATAATAAAATTGTTTTCTCTCAAATTTACGAAAAAGCAAAATATATGACGCAATGTGCAACTAAAACCAAAAAGTTGTTTTTAAAATCAGATTTTCCTTTTTTACCCTTTTTTCAAAGGAACGTAGAGTTTTCAATTTTCTAGAAATTTTATGACACACCAGTATCAGCTAGCTTATAAAAATAAAAGCTCCAATTATGAGGAACTCTCGTCTTTTTCCGTTTTTTAACACTCCTCGCCAAGCGTAAAAATGTGTCCGTTTGATGTACTATTCTCGTGATCCCATGCAGGCTCAAGCGCATGAAATCAAAGTAAATACTAGGTATGTTATTTTTGAAACAGCCAAGGAAGGTTAGACCCAATTCGCTAAACATCACCTCCCTCAGTTAGTCAACGAAATTTTGTCTCAAGCACCGAAAGGAAGAAAATTCAACAGAGCGAAACCAATCTGAGCAACTATATTAACACTCCGTAGCGCAAATCGCATAGCCGATTAAATTAAGGCGCACCCAGGTGTTCACGCCGCGGGGCTCACTTTGCTCGTTTCATCATTGTTTTTCTCTTATTAAATAAATGATACAAGTTCAGTGGTCCAAAAGTTTTAAGTCATTTAGTGGAAAAACATTTATGCCCTAGTGTAGGTGCCTTGTTCTGTAATGGTTTTCTCAATCACCAAGGTGTCGAGAGAACATTGAGGTGGCCGGTCGCACGGGCGAGAGATGGAAAACTCCTTCATACATATGCTTATGCAATTTGAGCGACTCAGAGGTTAAAATAGTTGTATCACGCGCCTGTGCCCAGTGCGCATACAGGTTTTTTGATTCTGGTTGCGCGGATACAAAGTATGTGAAGGAACTATGTGGAGTACGTGGAAAGAGTAACTCAAAATTAAATATCGGGTGACCTAAGTCGGATTATCATAAATATTTTGGATTACTTTACGATCAGGCGCACCTTTCACAAATTGTAGCGAGCGAACGCAGTCTAGCCCAGTGACGATTCTGGCATTTTCGCAACATTACTTTTCGTTCAGTCGACGTATATAAAACAATCGATCCTTCGATATATATTTCTAATGGATGTAAATCGAGGTTAATCAGTGTTGCCAACTTGTCAGAATCGCCGCTGATCTCAGCTTTCCCCAGAGGAATTTCCCACTGAGGATGTGCAAGGAAAAATTATCTTTTCGGTGCACCTGTCGTCGCGATGGCCAGAAATTTAGGGGGACGCCGTCGTCCGGGGAACGGAGTGTGGAGCGTTCTCACCGGGCGAGATCGGGGAACCCATTTAAGTGTTAATGATGTATTTGTTGGTCGGTGTTCGTCAGGGCTCGGGACTATCCTCCCCCCCCCTCCTCCCCGCGCAACTCCTTGCCAGCCGCAGTTGCTTTTTTTCTCCACGGTGTCTCCAAGTGCACCTCTGCCACTTGAGAGCCCAAGACCTGTGCCGTAGGCCGAGGCACAGGAAACACCTCCAAGAACCGGAAATATGACGTCATGAGTTCATATTTGAGCGGAGTTGCCAAAACCGTCCTTTTCGGTTTCTTGTCTTCTCATTTTTTGAGCATCGCTCTCTCTGTGGTCTTTTGTTCTTAATTTTTTCGTTTCTACTCTATGATAACAAGTTACTCGATGGATTAGTTTTGAACCTTCGGCTCGTAAAGATAGAAAAACTTCCAAGGTCCAAACAACCAATCAGGTCGAGTTTTGTAAATGTCTTAAAATTGTGTGGTCCTGAAATTATTATTCGTGAGTGCGAAACATCATTGCCATCAACTTCAAGATTTTCATCTCTATATTTTTATTGCCTCTTTTTTTCTTTTTGGAATGTCTTTTAAACTAATCCATAGGGAGGTGAAGCGATAAAGTTCATGAGAAACCGCCGAACAGTCGAACATAAATACGCTGTGAAGATGTGAACATGTTCCTGCAAGTTTCTGTTTTCCAAGATTTGAGAGAATGTGAAAAAATAAATAATAAATATGCATTTAATTGAAGCTCTGTAAACTTACATGATTTCCAGAACGGTATAATAAATACTCTACATTTGTGCTTGATTTTATGGCACAGAAATATCCGGATTATTTTTAAATGTTTCCATTCTTTTTAAACCTAGTCGAGATGAGTTTCCTTTGTTATCCTCGATAAGTTTGAAAAGATACTTTAAAAGATAACCTATTGGTTTTTTCAAATCTTACCATTTTTCATTTTTACAACCAGAAACGCTGCAACGCGACGAGGCAACAGTGTGTCTCTCCAGTCACTTCCATTTGTCTTTACCTATGCATGTCCAAAATTTCGTATGCGCAAGTGTGTTGGACTTTTATCTTCGAAAAATTTTCTCTCCCTTCCCCTCCCTCGTGAATGTACGATGTTTGACGTCCTCGGCCAATAATTCGTCTCGACGAATGACTGTCATTCATTCATTCATTCATAACGTAGCGCTGTGTTAGTTCATGAACATGAGGGTGTGAGAAGTTCATTCATCTTTGACGACTCAATCTCAGCATTCAAAAAGGACTTCCTCCTTTTCTTAATTCTTATTCTAACCATATAACGCCTTGAAAATTGTCCGTACTGTCTCCAAGCTTTCATTATTAGTGGGAGGGGGTTCCAGCAGAGAGGCTTGCTTTTCACCAATTATTTTTCATTTAGTATAATTATTTGTAATCCTTCGGTTATCATTCAGGAGATGACCTGGTTTTTTCATGTTTGAGATTTAAATTGGAATCAAGATACGCAAATTTACCGTTATTGGTCGTTTATCCTTCCCCGGCGTTTAAGTCTCCTCCGCGCTTGATAAGATTTCACTCTTCAGCTTCGGCACTCGCTCCCCGATATTTTCAGCGATCAACTCCTATTCCTTCTACGACCCCTGATTACTCCTTCTCTCAAATTCTAAGTTAGAATTTTTCAAAAATTCCCAGCGCGGTTGCAAAACCTCTCGGAGAAAAAAATCATTTGAAACTTTCGTAGCAATGTAGGTGCATTTTTCCGGCAAGTTTAAATCATCACTGGACCCGGAATGAATATGCGGTTTTCCGAGTTTTTTTTTTTTTTTTTTTTTTTTTTTTTTTTTTTTCTATTGTCGTTCTACTGACATGAAGGCGTATTTTGATGTTCGCATGAGCCCCAGAAAGCATGGATTTATATGTAAAACAGGGCTCACGTGAAAATTGAGTCATGCTCTTATGTTATGAGGGTAAGTAATTTTAAAATGCGGGTGGAACAATGTTGTGTCCTTCGTTTTGCCGCAATCAACTCTCGTCGATTCCCACGCGACAATGAAAGAAATACAAAGTAGTGAATATCGCATACTAAACCTGATCATATTTATCTCAAACTGAACATGCGACAGGGCCGGAACTATCATGACTGTTTAAATTGAGAAACTTGGAATGAGGGAAGAAGTGCTAGAACTATTAATTACACACCTGAGAATATCATACTCAGCATGAATACTGAAAACTGAAATTTTAATAACTTTTAAAGCTTTCATAACTTTGATAATTTTGAAAACACTGGAAAAAAGTAACCTGGGCCTAGAGTTCAGACTCTCAATAACTTTGACAAGAATAAATACTCTTGATTTAATCGAATTTTCGATTGTCTCAAAAAAGAGTTAAATTAAGTGGTTTGGCTCTCGATTCAAGCAAAACTCCGATTGAATCGAGAGTGTTTCTTCTTGTCTAATTTTTTAAGAGCCTGGACTCAGGATCCAAGAGAACTTTTCCAGTGAAATGGGAAAAGCTGAATATTATCCACCGACATCGTCATTCATCGTCTATCAATATTTAAGCAAGGAAAAGTGGGGCACAGTAAAATTAAAGCGTAATATGAGCTTATCCATGTTGCGTTCTTCAATTTTCAAGTTGAAGTTTTCTCGGTGCGAGAATTTCCTCTCTCAAAGTATTCTCCGAGTGAGGCAAAGCTAAACCATCCTCGTCTCATTGTAACATCAGCATTTCTTTTACTTGTCGATGAGAATCGTTCATGTCGAATGGTTAATGTTAAACTCGACTCCTGTACGATCAGCCGGGAGGAGGGGAAAGGGAGAGCGGGGGCCACTTATAATTCATATCTATTCTTTCAACGGCGTGATGAACAGATCCCACGCAGTGTTGTCACAAATTCAAGATTGACTCTTTATTTCTCAGTGTGAAAATATATATTAGATAGTGATCTGGCATCCGGGAAGGACTTCCTGTTGGTGCAGGATAGATCTCCCGCTAAATGAAATCTTCCTGAGTTTCCATAACCTATTCTTGTTTTGGAGTCGCTCTTCACCTCTCTCCACTCATTAACTTTTCATCCCCTGCTCGCGCTCTCTCTGTCACCTCGTTGCATTTTTTAATTTACCCCCTGCAAGCGCGAGCGTTCCGCCGAAGTTTCATAGGCTTCAAATTTTTAATCGCCTTTCAAAGTCGTCGAAACACTTGGCTTAATGTCTATATGGAAGATGAAAAAAGTTATTTGGAGCCATTAGATTAATAATAAACTAAAAAAAATAAATAAATTAAGAAGTTCTGCCGAAGTTTCATCGGCCTCAAATTATTAA